>NC_134486.1:44161846-44339346 GCF_040206685.1 Ascaphus truei | reverse complement strand
AGTTTTACAGTTGCTCCTCTAATGAATGAATACCAATACTACAATAATTTGTTTACATTATAGTGACAGTATAGGGCTGACAATCGAATGTGAGGGGCGTGAGAAGCAGGACGATAAATGGCCTTAACCCTTTTGCTGCAAACATCTCTGGCAACAAAAGAGTAACCAATGCTAAGCCCTAAGGAATCTTATGCCTCCCCTTAAGTGACTCTCAAGGTCACAGCTTTCTCTCTTTGACTTTCTGTGGATATGCATATTAAATGGATTCTAATGAGAGTTTAAAAACACAAGTGGGCATTGCTTTCCTGTGGTTCTTTCCAATAACTTGTCTGAGAAGAGCACATGTCAAAAGCCTGGGAGCTTAATACAAATCCCCAGAGAGGACACAGTGAAGCCTTCAGCAAGGTCTGACAACAGCTATTTGCAATGTGCATTACAGAGGTAGCCAACGTTGCTGCACCCGTTATTGCACCAGCGAAATCACATTATCAGGATATTGGCAATGTATACAATGGAGCTTCGCCTTGCCGCATGGTAACGGGTGCAATGATGTTTACTACATGTGTGACAACGATTAAGCACGAGGGTTAATGATGGGTATATAACTGCATTTTCACACTTAGGATATTTGAGGTAAAACACCAACAAATAAAGTATCCAGTTTCTATAGATGTACCACTTTGATCATTTTCTCCCATACGTGCAAAGTGAATGTGGACATGGCCACGACAAAAATACATTGTGATGTAACCAAACACGGTCGCCTAAGTCCAAGGGCATCATTTTGAAAGGGCGGTAAGACTCTGGCACCTTGTGTTTTCTTTTTGTACACAGGACATTGCTCATTGTGAATATGAATGGAATTTTTGCTGCATGTGCAGTGTCCACAAATATGATGACTTCATTTGGAATACCTGCCACTTGAGTGCCCTCTTCAATTTACTCCACAAATACCTGTGAGAACTTGGCACCCATCACCCCATAAAACGGTTTATATTATTAATGTCAATGGCAGAGACGATGATGATCGATATAACTTTTGGCAAATCCATATTTTTCATCCTTTACAAAGAGCAACCGGGCCAAATTGCAGCAAAATTACGGAGAGAGGAACTAGCCAAAAAAAAAAGTGCCAGGTTGTCAGTGAAGATTGGGGGTTTAATGTAAAAGAACTGGTCCATAAATAACTAAATCTGTACAAGAATTCAGGCATGATTGAAATGAATGGTCCTGTAATAATAAACTCATTATTGATGTGTAGGGAGGATGGATTCACTTTTTATTGCTATATACAGTAGCTGTGCACAGCAGCCTTACATGTCATTGTGTAGAGATAAAAGGCTTAACAAATAGAGATTTGTAATGCCAACAGATAGGCAGGATAACACTAGAACAACTTTAACATGGTTTGCTTACCGCTGGCCGCACCAACTGTGTTTTTGTATAATGAAAGTATTCTTCTATTCTGATCATTCAGAAGTTCTTTAAACATACAGGAACATATCTAGGAAGACGGTCACCTTTTCAGGCAGAGGAAAATATTGCATTTAAAATCGGATTCCATTGAGGGATCTATTCGCTAAACCTGTACACATTGAAGCACTGAGCATTAAGTTGATACTAAAATATTTCATTTGAAAATGTGCATCTTCCCATCAGGTTCCAGGTTCCAGTTTCTAATTTAGAGAGCCGTGAAGCAAAAGGAGGAGTTATATGACAATATTTATGCAAAAGGGAAAAGATGCTAAAAAAAAAAAAAAAAAAAAAAAAACCAGTAGAATTGGGGCACAAGGAATAAGAGAGAGAAAAGTAATGTTGAACACCCCCACTTAAGTGTGCGGAGTGCGTTCTTCAATTCACGCCAAAATAGCCATAGAAACTTTCCACCAATCGCCCTATAAAATGGTGTATACTATTAATGTCAAGGACATTATGGTGATCACCACACCTTGTGCCAAACTTAGGATGAGTGTATAGAAGCAAGTTCCAAATATCGGTGCTCAGTATATAGAGGAAACATATAGTTCAAATAAAGTCCTGAATAATGAGCATAATTGAACGTTGGATAAACTCTGATCAAGCCTGGTGAGACTCATAGACCCAGTGCATAGAAAACTCATATGAGGGGTTAAATGTAATAACCATCCGTGTAGTGGTGACACACTACTGTGTAGATGTGTGATAATCCTGTAGATGTACACCCCTGGAAAAGTTCCCCTAGAGTAGCACTTGTACTGGTCAGCTTCTCCCCAACTGAATAATGGAGATAATGGAGAAAATAGAGAACTCACATGAAAGGCAGTTTATCCTGTCGCGTGCATCACGCCAGTCAGTAGCAGGGAAGAACAATCCGAAGGATTAAAGCGGAGCACAGCTGTAAAAGGATTGGGGCTAACACCAGCAAAAATGAGGTTAAAAAATTAAACTTTAATCATGGCATGTACATGGGGAACACATGGCATGTACATGCCATGATTAAAGTTTAATTTTTTAACCTCATTTTTGCTTGTGTTAGCCCCAATCCTTTCACAGCTGTGCTCCGCTTTAATCCTTTGGATTGTTCTTTGTGCCAAATTTACATTTTCATCCTTGACCTTTTCAAGAGGAACAATTTCCAGCAAAATTAGCCAGGGAGAAATTGGCCACAGAGCTGCCAGGTATCTGGTCGATCGCATTTGTCAGTGAAGATGGGGACTTAATATGAAAGTAATTCATTACGGTGGAATAGGGAGAGCTCGTTTGCCTTTTTGTTGCTACGTACTGTAGCTGTGCACAACTTTACAGGTCATGGTCTACTCTAGAGAGTAAAGTCTTAATAAGAGATTTGGCTACTTTATATTGCTGGTTGGAGTAAAGATGTGTACAGTCTATATCCCCAACAAAGGGACTACTAGCAGTAAAACCAAAGGAAGATCACAAATCTCTATTGACTAAAGTCTTCCTGACACTTGGCAATAATGGGGGTATCTAGAGGTAGTCATGGCCAAGTGGCACATTTCATTTGAGAAAGCCTATATATTTAAACATGTTCAGGTTGTTCTAGAATGCAATAACAGACTGAAGTGATCGTGGGCTACAAAACTGACCCATTGGCAGGGTTTTAAAAATGTTATGTTTCACAAAACAAAATCTCTTAAAACTGGGGCATTTTAAAATCATTTTGGTAATGCCCACATCCACGTCTTTTTGGTCCTCTTACAGGGGGGGAGGGCACAATTTATATGTCTTATGTATTGTCCATGGTGACCGCGCACGCGCGTCCGTGACGTCATCCGCTTTATAGCTCCAGCGATCTGTGGCCAGGGGGTAAACGTGATGGGGAGGCGTGTCAGGGGGCGTGTCCGTGACATCACGGAGCTGGTTCGCCCTCATTGAGCGAGCCGCTCCCGTGACCTGGCCACCGCGTCGTGGTATCAAATGGATTCCGCGTGCGGTCTATGGCTGCGATCATTGCCTTAAGGCATTGTGATCGCGCCCCCGCGCCGTCTCCCCGACCATGGCCGCAGCCTTATAAGGGACAGGTTACACACAGTCTAGACTGGCGTTAAAAAAAGAAAAACAAATGACAAACGATTCTTTAAGGTTGATTAACGCTGTTTGGACAACACTTTGCCAAGGTAGCTGGATTCTTTTAAGTGTGTGTATGTATGTGTGTGTAGGGGATTGTTTTTGACTTTTTCAGAACCCTGCCGCCTTTAAATAAAAAAATGAGAGTAAAAAACACTGCGCTTATGCCATTCTCATAACGGCACGCTATTTAATACCGATCTCCGAGCAGATCGCTGCCACATCTCCTGTTTAAGGCATTTAATAAAATAATTTAAAACAGACACAATGCAGGGGAGTGCGCGCACGCAGTCCCCCCACTACCAGAAACTGTGCAGTCCCCTCATGCTGGGAAATTGCACGTGTCAGCTGGCCTGAAGTGCAATGAGCTAGCCTCACCCTGGCAGAGCCGCCTAAATGATCATGGCTGATACTCCTCTGCTAGGCAAGTATGGTGTAGGCATCAGGGTCATGCCAGGGCCGTCTTAACGTATGGGCACGATGGGCAGTTGCCCGGGGGCCCCACAGCATAGGGGGGCCCCACGCGCCCGGCCCATGCGTGCCCACCAATGCTTAAACCTTCCCCCCGCCCGGCACCCCGGCTCGCTCTTACTTCGGGTTGCCAGGTGTCCCGTATATGAGAGATAATACCGGACATGGGATAGAGCAGGGCTGCTGCTGCTAGGGGGCTGGGCAGCTTCTGATTGGTTGCTGCAGTGTAATTCAGCCAATCGGGAGGTGGCAGGAGCCTGGGGGGTGGGGCTAAAGAGCGGAGGAAAAGCATGCAGCAGAGGTGAGGCTGTGTCTGTCTGTCTGTGTGTCTGTGTGTGTGTGTCTCTATCTGTGTGTGTGTGTCTGTGTCTATCTGTGTGTGTGTCTCAGTGTCCTGTCTGTGTGTGTCTCAGTGTGTCTGTCTATCTGTGTCCTGTCTGTATATGTGTGTCTGTCTGTGTGTGTGTGTCTCAGTGTCCTGTCTGTGTGTCTCAGTGTGTCTGTCTATCTGTGTCCTGTCTGTGTGTGTGGGTGTCTCAGTGTGTCTGAGTGTGTGTGTATCTTAGTGTGTCTCAGTGTCCTGCTGTGTGTGTGTCTGTCTGTCTGTATGTATGTGTGTGTATATATGTGTGTGAGTGTAAATGTGTGTCTCAGTGTGTCTGTCTGTCTTTCTGTCTGTGTCCTGTGTCCTGCCTGTATGTGTGTGCCTCAGAGTGTGTGAGTGAGTGAATGTCTCAGTGTGTGTGTGTGTATATGTCTCAGTGTGTGTGTGTGTGTATATATGTCTCAGTGTGTGTGTGTGTATATGTCTCAGTGTGTGTGTGTGTGTGTGTGTGTGTGTGTATGTGTCTCAGTGTGTGTGTGTGTGTGTGTGTGTGTGTGTGTGTGTGTGTGTGTGTGTGTGTGTGTGTGTGTGTGGTGTAGTGACAGACAGTACATACAGTACTGGCAACTTTGTTTAATTGCTCACTCACTCTTACTTTTCTTTTACTATACTAACAGTCTTCCCATTTTCAAGATCTATTAAAAATAACCACCATTGTAAATTCTCAGAAAGGCTCCATAACTCAGCTCTCATCACAGCAGCATTGCAATCTCTGCAGCACCTGCAATTACTTACAGATCATCCCCAAGAAGGCAGAGCAGGTTGTTTATTCAATGGCATGATTCAATATGCAATTTAAAGCTGGATTTTGAAGTCTAAATTTGAAAGCTACTGTACTGATAATGACAGGGGGGGGTGAGAGGATGAAGGGATGGGGGGTGAGAGGATGAAGGGATGGGGGTTGAGAGGATGATGGGAGGGGATGGGGGAGATGAGAGGATGAAGGGAGGGGATGGGGGAGATGAGAGGATGAAGGGAGGGGATGGGGAGATGAGAGGATGAAGGGAGGGGGTGAGAGGACAAAGGGGGGTGGGAGGGTGAGAGGACAAGGGGGTGAAAGGACAAGGGGAGAGAGAGAAGATGAGGGGGTGCAACAATCTTGGAATTTGTGGGAGAAGCATTAAGATCAGTATTGCTCGCCATGTACAGTATGACTGCAGGTCAGTTATTTATAAATGATCTGACCATTACGTCATTTGTTCTAAATTTCACTCCAAGCATGCACCAATTTGCACTATTTCATATTCTATTTCCTAAAACAATCCTCAGAAGGCTGCTCCCTCCCAAGACTCCTCCCCAGATTTTTTACGAAATAGAATATAAATTGGTGCAAATTGGCGAATACTTGGAGTGAAATTTAGAACAAATGACATAACAGTCAGGTCCTTTATAAATAACATTCTTCCCCACCAACGCTTCTCGCGTGCGTTGCACCTTTCACCATTGTGTCCAGTATTTTTGGACAAGCCACCTGGCAACCCTACTCACTCTCCCCCCCGCCCGGTACCCCGGCTCCGCTCGCTCTCCCCCCGCCCGGCACCGCGGCTCCGCTCACTCTCCGCCCGGCACCCCGGCTCGCGTCACAACCGCTCGCAGCCTAGCAGTGCAGCACTTCCGGTACCTGCTGCTGCTAGTGAGCGCGTGGCAGGCTGGGAGCGACAGTGTAGGCAGGGCCCCGTGCACTGCTTTGCCCGGGGGCTCCTAATGTTGTTAAGATGGCTCTGGGTCATGCGATCACCCAAATATGTCATGATGACCCCTCCCCATGACTGTGGGATGAAAATGTCTGTCGCACTGTGCCACTATGAAATCATACAATATGGAATGATTACAGGCACTCACAGGTCTTGCAAATAGTGGGGTGGTTTATTAAAGGGAACGATCAATAATAAACCAGCCACATTTGCAAGACCTGCAAGTGCCTGTAATAACACCCAACTAAATGCTTCCAGCTTCAGATTTTGTTCCCAAATGTTTGCTTCCAGAAGAGCAAAAACAGGACACACACACACACACACACACACACACACACACACACACACACACACACACACACACACACACACACACACACACACACACACGCTATATACATTAGGCCGAATAGGCACAGTGCCTAGGGTCTACGAACCTTTTAGGGCCTACAATATTTCACTTGAAAAAATAACTAAACAAAAAAAAAAAATCACAAAAGAAGAGAAAACAGCACATTTTAATTTTAAATGCCTTCGAAATATCAAAACAAAAGTATCGATGCCAAATATCGCTAGTATTGAAAGAAACAACAAACGATGAAATTAGCATAAAAATGAGTAAAAATATCGGACACACAGCCCTCTAGAAATAAAAATGCCTAGAGCCTACGAAGGTCTTAAAATGGCCCTGCACGCGCTCACAAACGCACACAAACGCGCGCGCGCACACACACACAAACACACACAAACACACACACACACACCACTGTGTACAATGCAAGAGAAGACCAGCAAGCAGCATTTATTCAGGTCTCTACCATCCCCTACACGGTGCCCCAGATCTAATCTATACTCATTACTGCAACAAACAAAGATCTTTTAGAAAGAAAACAAAGCAAATGAAGCACCAGCAGAATATTTTCAGTCGTTATAATAATTTCCCACGGTTTTATTCCACCGATCTCTTTTCGAAGCAGCTAAAGCAAAGAAGGGTTCCAAATTGTAAATGCTCTCGTGCCTCGACTATTCATCTACTCCAGCACAATTTTATATTCCCTATTGCTGCAAATATGGGCTTTATCTACCACCAGATATTGTCTACCGGGCCCACAGTGGCTATTTCCTCCATTTAGAGTACAGTAATAAATATTAATAACTATTTATATAGCGCTTTTCGCCCAATGGGACTCAAAGCACTTCAGTTACAAAAAGGGAAAGAGGAAAACATGTAAAGATATAAAGGAGACCAAACACAAAGATACAATGTAGGATGGGACGGTACTGTAGCTATTAAATGCCGGACAGGTTGTGGTTCATTAATTAAATGCCTGGGTAAACACTTGAGCCTGTTTATATAGATTTCTAGAGAGTGGGCCTCTTACTGTAAGAGGTAAATTGTTCCAAAGAGTGGGAGCAGCGTGGATAAAAGCTCGGGCCCCTAAGGAAGTCAAGGAGATTCTGGGAACTGTTTGAACTCCATCTGCAGATCGAAGAGAGAGCGAATGGGAGTGCAGCGTAGTAAAGCATATGCTCCTCTGCTTAGGAATCCCTTGTGCAACACTAAACATTTTGAATGTCTTTATTATAACACACACCATTTTGTAATCACCACATTTACATCGATTAATGTTTCAATGCCATATTGCACCTCTATATAGAGCACGTCACATTTACCTATTACAGAGTGCTTGTTTCCACACAGCCAATGAACACAAGAGAAACAAATACTTGAAATGGATGCTATCTAGCTCTACTCTTTACATTAGAAGATGTAAAGCATCACAATGCCTGGTTCAGGTATTTCCAGATAATGGGTGAAAGAATACAGTGCGCAGCTAAATAAACCACTAATACTATAAATTACTAGTGTAGGTATAAAACACCCCTGTATTAACCCTAATAGAGTGAATACTATGTGAAAGCATAAACAATACGTATCATTGGGCGGTTGCAGCTGTATCAAGCGAGGTGGCTCAGCACTCCAATAGCACTAGACAATGAAGACAAACAACAGCGCAAACAGCAATAGTGAAGTAAATGAAAATAGATTTAGTATATAAAAGGTGAGTATTCTGCGTACATTTAAAAGATAGAACATAGGCATAAAGTGTAAAGTTTACACAACAGGTTACCACACGATCGAACTGCGGCAGGTGGAACAGGCCCTCCGGCGAAATTGGGCTGGAATCGTGACGTCAGCTCCGCGACCCGTGCAGGGGGCGCACTGTGAGTGTCGTCTTCCTCTTGGGCTGGATCTCCTCAATAGAAGCCCCCTCTCAGGAGCAGCAGCGTCACGGACCCAGGGTGCAGTGCAGCGTCGCCGCTCGTTGGTTAGGGGTCGAGTGATGACGAAGGTCCCTTGCGCATGCGTGGTGCGCAGAGTAGTCTCAATGGTAGAGGGCTCAGAGAAAGCTTTACAGTGGCACTTTTGCTCATGGCAAAGTCCTTTTCTTGGACCCCTGAAAGCAGGTTCTTCTCCTTCCCCATTATGCCACAGTTCAAGACTGGTCAAAAAGGTAAACAAAACATGTTCTCTATTGTCTGGATCCCATAGATTTAAAAGAGCGTTAAGCTCTGAAAAAAAGTTGTGTGTATGTATGTGTACAGTATATGTATATGTGAAAACGAAAAAAAAAAATAAAAAAAAAAGAGTATCCCTCCAAAAGTATGAAGAGATATATTGCGTGGTGCACAGCAGCAGCAAGACACAGGTAATGTGGCCATAAAAATATTATTTATTGTAACTGCATTAAAAAACGGTAGAGTACAACCCCCCTACGCGTTTCGTGCTATGGGCACTTTATCAAGGAGTTACCTTTATTAAAACAAACAAACAAACAATTTATACACAACCCAATGACAGAGAATTTGCGCCAAAAACCACAAACTTACCCATAATACATCATGTTCCCAGCCACCACCAATCCTGTTGACTCATCTGGCAGTGGGAGGCGGGGTATTGTGCGCGTAACCAGGACGCCGACGGCCGCCTTCCGCCTAGCAACGGAAGCCGCAGTCATCTGTGTCCCGTCCCACAGGCACAGCCCACCCCCAGCCGACCAGAGACGCATGCGCAAATTGTCAGTCTGAAGGAGGCGGGTGATGCGCACGTAACCAGGACGCCCAGCAGCCGCCCTCCGCCTAGCAACGGAGGCCGCCGTCATCTGCTTCTCGTCCGATAGGCAAAAACCGCCCCCAGCCAACTGAGGCGCATGCGCGGGTATGGGATAAGCTAGAAACATGATGTAAACAAAGAGGGAGTGAATAAATCTCTTTGCATACATGAATGGATATGAAGGGACATAGCATTTGAGCTCCTACAGGACACTATATATATTCCCTCCAAAAGTATTCAGTTGTGCAAAAGTATATACATTTCATTAATAATTACATCACAAAAATACATAGTTAAAACAATCTCTAGTACCTCCTCAGCGGCCGTTATTCGAACATTTTACGGAGCCGTTTTCGTGTGCTCGGCTGTATTCCACGCGGCATTAACGCCGCCAATCGCCCCAGGCACACGTGTTTATCGCGGTTGCTTTGTTTGAATTTCATGGATTCTGTTTCTTTGTGTGCAATGAAATGAATGAATTGTAATATGTACAGTACTGTGCTACTGTGTCAATTTCAGGTGTTTAAAAGCCAGAACACTAAAACCAGCCATTTTCTGCACTCGCCTGCACTCGCGTCTTAAGGTGGTAGGTTGGAAGAAATCACGCGCCATGACATGGGTATTCCGAGGTATACAACGCGTGAAGTGTTCGAATAACGGCCGCTGCATCTGCAGCTAGCAACCCTAGATAGAAAAGTACCACTCTATGATGAAAAATCAGACATCAAGATGAAATGATCAATAACAAATTGAGGGTGATAAGGCATGCAATCAGCCTCCCATCGCCATTACCGGCCGGTCTGCAAGAAAAACTGGTGGAACAAGAAAACCCTCAATCTGCAGCAAACATACACCTGGGGTATGGGGAAACCTGGTTTAGTATATAATCTCAGCAGTAAAGACCACTCAGTGTTTCAAACATTCAAAGTGAAATCAGCACATAATGATGTCCCCCCCTACGTGAAGGCAATCCATAGATATAAAGTTCTTGAAAACAGCTCCACTGTCAAACAGGCATAGGTATAGTTGCTATCATTGTATAAAGAGTAGGTGTACTCAAGCAAGGCTGAGCAAATACTTAGCCACAGCTGAAGTCCTGAACAAAAGGATAAGCTGCTTGGAGTGTGCCGACAAAGATGGTCACTGAACAACAAGGTTTCTGCGCTCGTGCTGTCAATCAATCTAGTAACGTAATCCGTTTGCAGCTATGCGTCAGGGCTCACTCCACAAAAGGCCCCTATGAATGGGAAACCCCCAACGAAGGGGGGAGGGGCTCCCCAAAAGACAAAGAACAAATTGCACGCAAAAGCGCACCACAGATTACCATAAAATAAGGTTTAATACACTAAATACAACAATTGCATATAAATCACTGTATACAGAAAAAAAATATATAAATAATTGACAAAACTAACAAAATAAAAATACAGACAATAGACAGTCCCACACTCCTGGGAACCAACTCCCTAGAGTGGGAACGCCCTCCAGAAAGTTCTATTGAAGTACAATACTATATAGGGTACACAGATACCAAAAAAGTGCGTCAAACAATTATATTAAAAAAGTGTTGCAAGCACCCTGGTATAAAAACCACGCCGAGGGGAAGGGGTACTAACCGTAAGAGGCAGCGGATGGCAGGCGCGACCACCAAAGGTCTGGACACAGTGATCACCCCACAGAAATTCCCCTCCGCTCGCACTCAGTCTCTTTCCAGCCGGCGTGCACATGCGCAGAACAGCCTCCTGTGACCTCTACGCGTTTCGCACCACGTGCTTCTTCAGGAGGTCTGGACCTTTGGTGGTCTGCCATCCGCTGCCTATTACGGTTAGTACCCCTTCCCCTCGGCGTGGTTTTTATACCAGGGTGCTTGCAATACTTTTTTATACAATTGTTTGACGCACTTTTTTTTGGTATCTGTGTACCCTATATAGTATTGTTCTTCAATAGTGTAGGTACCTGCATACGGGTATGCCTTGATGTGGCATGCAGGCTTATAAATGCTTTGGCCAAAGGGTTCAACAAAATAACCCTTTTTCATGAGATCACTATTATATTTTAGCCTAATTGGCAGGAGCGCAGGAATCGTTCTTTTTGTTTTTCTATAATTTAAGGCCTATCTTTTTACCAGCAACAAACTTCTATAGGGAGGAGCGCAGTATTATGTAGTTTCTCACAAATATTAGGCAATCCTTTTCCTTGCTGCATACTCCCATAGGGCATTTTAATATAGTATCACTGAAACGTCATGGGGGTAGGATTATTGACTTATCTGCTTTACATAGTAGTTACTGAGCCCCTACCAATTTTCCAATAAGTGCAGGTACAATACACCCCAGTGTCAGTCTGGACATCACCCTCCATTGAATGGTAGGTGAATGTATAAGGCTGACAGAAAGCAATATGTGTAAGTTTTATCATATTCACACCAGGGAATTTGTGCACCCGCAGTTCACCTCTACAGTAAGGTAACTGTGTTGCTGGCTTTGACCAGTTTTTATTTGCACTACTCACATAAGCATATGGTTTATTTAACCCCTTCAGGGCGTTGTCACATTTTATCACTAGTCCCTGGGACAATTATTACATATATTCAGTCTAGGTACCTGCATACGGTTATGCCTTGACGTGGCATGCAGGCTAATAAATGCTTTAGCCAAAGGGTTTAACAAAATAACCCTTTTACATGCGATCATTATTTTATTTTAGCCCAATTGGTAGGAGCGCAGGAATAGTTCTTTTTGAGAGATAGAGAGCGATATAGATATCGATATCTCTATATAGATAGACACACAATATCTAGATAGATATATCTATCACTATAGCAAATAACTTTTTAAGGTTTATGAAAATCATTCAACATGTTTAGAAAAATCAAAGAATCAATGGATACAAAACAGGTTTTTTTTATTTTGTCACTTTGTTTAAAAAATATTTACAGACATTTTGATAGGACACTGTAAATAGCACTATGAAT
This sequence comes from Ascaphus truei, assembly GCF_040206685.1. Lineage (NCBI taxonomy): Eukaryota > Metazoa > Chordata > Amphibia > Anura > Ascaphidae > Ascaphus > Ascaphus truei. Next base: position 44,327,140 of record NC_134486.1, on the reverse strand, counting down.
TATAGTTCAGAAACCGCAAAATATTTAAACTATAAGAAGTTTATGTGTTGAAATATGATAAGTCAAAAATATTGTGGTTATATTTATTAATAATGGAGAGCAACCTTATTCCTTCATGCCCAATAATGCATTTATTAGGTCAGTTGCAGGCATTTTTTCCATGTGTGCGCGTACATACATACATAAAACAGCAAGCACTCCAAGGAAGAAGATCTCTCTGTAGGATCGAAACGTCGGATTTTTGTGTCTGTTACAATACAATTCTATAATAATAGCATGTTCTTGTATAGCGCTGCTAGTTTTACGCAGCGCTTTAAAGAGACATTTTGCAGGCACAGGTCCCTGCCCCATGGAGCTTAGAATCTATTTGTTGGTGCCTGAGGCACAGGGAGATAAAGTGACTTACCCAAGGTCACAAGGAGCCGACACCAGGAATTGAACCATGTACACTTACCTCTGAGTGCTGCCTCTCTTTGCTGTTCTGCTGCCCTGCTGGATGGTAACACACACACACATATATAAACACACACTATATAGATCGATATCTATCACTATAGCAAAGAATATTTTTTAGATTTATGAAAATCATTCATGTTCAGAAAAATCAAAGAATCAATGATACAAAACAGGTATTTTAATTTTTTACTTTGTTTAAAAAATATTTACAGACATTTTGATAGGACAATGTAAATAGCACTATGAATTATAGTTCAGAAACCGCACAATATTTTTTATAAATCAAAAATAACTTTTTGTTTAAGAAACTATCGTAAAAACAAACAGAACATTAAAAAAAACCAGGAAAACAAAACATTACCAGTGTTTCCATGTACGCTGGCATTTATTCAAACCACAACTTTAATTAAAAGCTACTTAGTATTACGGGAGAAAATAAAGCAGAGAGAATTAAACACACTTATTGCAGTCATATCTTCAGTCTAAATTTGGCTAGTAATGAGAGGTGATCAGAAGAACAGTTCTCATTGGGAAGTCCGTTGACACTCCATAGATCTTGCTCAGTGAGTAAGGACATTCTCCCAAGAAGCTGCAAACCACTGCATGAAAACTCTGTACCTGGGAAGGAAGAACACAACATCCATTCATGACATTGGCCGCACCATCTGAAAGTGCACACGGCTGTGGTTGAATTTAATTAGGTCAGCATATGAGAACAGAAAGTCCTGCATTTTCACCAAATTGTAAAATAAATTCGACAAGGAGATATAGATATATATATATATATATATATATATATATATATATACACATCGGCTGCAGTGATTGCTGATGTGATTCTTATAGCCGCCAATAACTGGATCTCTTTTTACCTTCCAAGGATATTCTAAGTGGCTATTATCCATATCGACCGTGGGTCTAGACCAGCGGTGGCCAACGCCAGTCCTCAAGGGCCACCACAAGGCTTTAAGAATAGTCCTGCTTCAGCCCAGGTGGCTCAGTCACAATGACTTAGCCACCTGTACTGCAACAAGAATACCCATCAACCCTAACCTGTAGGTGGCCCTTGACCGGAGTTGGCCAACCCGGCTCTATAGAGAGGCCACTACAGATTAAGAACCAGGCCGTTCTAAATTCCTTACGAGGTGGGAACCTTATACAGTATTAAGTCCCTCTCGGCAAATAATAGGGATATTTTGATTAAAATGTTTTAGCTTCACTACACTGTTCCTTGCGGCTCAGAGATAAATGGTACTTTCACATTTCGAGCTGTTCAATATCCTATATATGCGCTTTGTATACGTTTCCGTGGCTTACATTTTAAGCCAACTCAGCTAGTCATATACACAAAAACATTCATACGGACGCGATGTTTCAGTAACAATATTGGTTTATTTGTGTGTATACAGTATGTATATCAATAAAAATAGCATAAAAGAAAAGCTGCAGAGAAGTAACCAGCTCACTTGTGTTTTGTGCTTTTGTAGAAATTACAGCATTGAAAGTTGTATTCGGGAATGAACCCTGAAAATTATAGCGAATGTAAAACAGGAACTATGTGGGTCACTCAAAATGCGACAAAAATACCTGAGCCATTAACCCCTTCAGTGCCAGCGGGTCCTGCCACCTCCATGGCCCCAGACCCTCCGCCACGGACTAATCATTAATCACACACGCTGTACGTGATAACGGCCTCTAGGGTGGAACTTTTTGTGGCGTGCGCTGTTCATCAATAGGGCACAGAAAGGATAATACTGCACATTATTAACACACATTGCATCACAAGGAAGCTGTACATTTCAGCCAATAAATTCAAGCTACAATGCGATGTAAAACACACTGTGTTTGCACCTTTAAATCTGAGCTCGTGTTTTTCTTTTAAGATGACGTCAAAATATAAACAGCCCGGATCTGTGTGTGTGTGTGTGAAATGTACGAGGCACAAAGCACTTCCCTTCTCTCTCCATGGCCCAATCTTGCACACTATGATATCAGCTAGTGACTCTTTTGGGATGCGCTAAAACTTTTACACTTTGGACAGCAATAAAGAGCAACAAGGTTAGCTACTATGAGGACTAAGCATGTACAGGGTATTGGTGATCGATTTGCGTACAGGGACATCACGCTGCATGCGTTTGTTGGAGCGAATACTATTTTGCTACTGTTTTTAAGATATCCATATCTGATGAGAATACCTGCTGGGTGCAGCGCTTTACCTATTCCGTATCTGTGGATTGTTGGTTAACTGTTAGTCTGGTGCTAATGGGCTTTCAGGCATGGAAACCGGAGAACTGATGCCTGTCACTTTAATGGGTTCAGGTTTGGGGAGTATATCAATGCATTTTGGGTGTATATGCTGCAGGTTGTGTTTATAAGGTTTAGTAGATGTGTGTGTGGTTATGTTGCCTTGTACTTTTATATACTGTATTTCTTTATTGGGTATATATATATATTGTTTAGACTTGCATTTTATTCCAGTTATTGCTCTTTAAAAAAATAAATTGCTGTTATTAGTGAATGGGGTGTATAGAATTGTTAGTTTCTGCTATGGTGAGTTTGAGTTCACTTATATGGTTATTGATGGATTGGAATATATGCTTTTATTTAGTGGGGTGTTAGAGGTGTGGTGTTTTAGGTACACAATGTGTTTTACTTCCTTTGTTCAAGAACAGATGTCTAGGTAATGACGGTGATTTGTGATAATTAACGGTTGTGTGGCGTATCCCTGGTGCTTGCTGGGGAGATGGATATAGATATTGAGAAAGGTCACAAAGAGGACTGAAATATTGTCTTATGTAATAAATTATTTCCTTGTCATCAAGTTCCTGCGAGTGCCTGTCTACAAACTGGTTTATACTGCATCTTTACAGGAGCACCCAGGCAAAGTGATTGCTACGAGAGTGCTGCCTGCTGCTATATCTCTCCCTCTCTCTATACCAATCTCTTGGCCCATAATACTGCTTCAATTGCTGTCAACATTGCTACCACAAGCCTCATACACATCCTGGCTGGTGGATGCTGAAGTTTGCTTAACTCTGCCAAAGAAGGCCTGTATCCTCTTGTAAGGGAGAAAATCCTTTGCTGACCATCTATAATGACTGCCAAGTACAGAAACCAGTGTGTAGGATATTTCTCTCTCTTCCACCAAATCACTAGCCACATGGGCTTCTGCAGGATGTGTACACTGACTGGGTAACTGGGCCTTTTGGAACAACTGATCACATCCCTTCGTGTTGAAAAGCCTTTGTACTTTGAGGAAGAGAAACCTTGACTACTTCCCCTTGAACTAGGATTCTGCACGAACGGCACTAAATGACCGCCCAGTATACAGACTGATCTCTCTAAAATACTGCCTCTGGAAGTGAAAGGAAATCTCTTCCACAATCTTCGGTCAGTTGCTAGGCAACTTGCCTTCTCCTTTAAGATGGCAAAACATGTAGCTGATTCTTTGAAGGCACACCCACCTCCAGTGTTTTACTCATGGCGCTCTTCTTGTGGTGTCTATTAAAGCCATAGATCTGGCCAACATCTTGATCAAATCAACAGCGGCATCACCCAAGAAATATATAGCGCAGCAAACCCCAAGGTTTGAAATATCTTCCAAAAAGATTTGATAGATACCGATGACTAGAGATCCTGCTCTACTGATGTTAACCAGACGCTGAAGGCTTGGTTAAACTAGCCACTGCTGGCTTCCGTGCTGCTCCTACATTTGAAAACAGCCGTTTAACGGACCCCTCTATTTTCTCAATGTGTAGCCCAAGTCCTGATGGATCTTCTGTAGCTGTATTCTTGGATATTCAGGCAACTGCCACATTTACTCCAGATGTGACATCCCAGTACAGGCAGTCCTCGTTTTACAACGCTTCGCTTTACAACGAATGGCTTATCCAACGCTATGCAATGCATACATATATTCATTTTTACAACGCCAAAATGGCTTATCCAACGCTCTTAAGACGCTTTGCAACGTTGTGTATGTATATATATATATATATATATATATATATATATATATATATATATATATATATATATATATATATATATATATATATATATATATATACACACACACACACATTCACATAAACAACATTGCAAAGCGTCGTAAGAGCGTATATATATAATATTATACTATATAATATATTATACTATATAATATATTATTTATTATGTTATATTATATATATAATACAGTATATACACTATATAATTTATGTGTGTGCTGCATATCTTATTGCCGGCATAAAATATTTGTTGTATTTTAGTGTTAAAAATGCCTTCAGGAACGGAACCTTTCATTTAAACAGTGTTCCTATGGGAAAACGTGTTTCGCTTTACAACGCCATTTTTGAGTAACGCATTGTGTCGGATAACCGAGGACTGCCTGTATTTAAACATCTTCCTTCTGTGTCTGTACAAAGCCTATGTGCTGTGTTCTGCGCAGTATACTGTAATTGTGAAGCGCTTGGAGTCCTATTGGGAGAAAAGCGCTATATGAAATAAAGTTATTATTAAAAGTTGAAGTAGATACATGCACCAGAATCTTCTGAATAGTGCTAGCTTCCATTTCAAAAACATGTGATCTTCTGAACTGTGCTTTGAAGAGCATATCCTGCACCAACCATTCTTTCGGAGTATCCTCCATCTTGTGCTGATCTCATCAATTTAAAATCAACTTGTCAATCGAGTTTACTTCAAAGATATATGATTCAGGTTGTCATTCGCCTTCCTCTTCCGATGATTCTAAAACCGACATCGGCATCAAGGGAGGCCAGACAATTACACAGGGGGCGCACGTATCAAACAGAATGAAGGCGTTAAATAAACAGAGTTTATTTCGGCTGGAGTCAACAGGACCAACACCATTCACAAATACAAGTTTAACTCACCAAAACAGAGGGTTACGGGAGGAATCCCCTAGGTCACTATGTGCTGCCGTAGCTAGCTTACCCAGGATGGCTTTCATGATCCGTCCCCTCAGTCTCCCAGTGATATCCGCTCGTCTCTCATTTCAAAATTCCCGCTAGTCTGACACCAAGACAACCTATGAATAACTGGAGCTCTGATCGGTATCAGCTTACATACTTTCCTGGCCTCCATCTGAAACCATGGAAGACTGGGTGCCGAATAAAATCAGCGGAAAGATGGTCTTCGCTGTCCAGAGAACGAAGGTTCGCCTGAGACAGACCAGTCAAGGCCGTTGGAGGTGACAGCGGTTTAAGACAGCCCACAGATTCAGGCTTACGGAAAGGGAAATTAAAAACAGACCAATGGGAATTGAGCCGTCGAGGCTATGACTCAGGCCTCTGCTCCCATTTTCAGCCAAAATCTTCCGCAGAGATAGACGCCATGGGCTTTGGTCCTGCTGCGTCCGGCGGCGCACGCGGGTCACAAGCCCATTTCCTCCAGTCTGGAGGTCCCCTCTGGCTCCTTCCGACGTAGCTGACTGCGTGCTGTGACGCGTCAGCCGGCCGATGCTGCAAGCTCCTAGTGATTTGCAGCTCTGACGCGTCACGTGGTGCGGCAGTCAGCCAAGGAGGGGAGGAGCTACGGGAGGGAGGCGGCTTGGGAGGGAAGCAGGAAGGAGCTGCGGGGGAAAAGTGTGTGTGGGTGTGCATGTATACAGTATGTGGTGTGTTGTGTGTGTGGGGGACGACGACGAAGGACGAACGGACCCTCCGCTCAAACCACGCCCCCTCCCCCCCGCTCCTCTCCCTACAGACCGCAAGTAACGGTCAATTGCCTCTCAGCGCGCCGCCTGCAGTGCAGGCGCGCTGACTGAGGCAGTGGGGCCTTAGCCTTAGTGTCAGGGATTAACAATGGCTCCGCTTTTGGGATACCTGTTCCCCTGACCTTCTTCACTTCCCCAGTGTTCCCAAGCACTGCACCTGGCCCAAATTAGATAATAGTCCAAGTTTCTTTGTGTGCTGGCCAGACTGAGTGAATTACAGCCCACCACACAATGAAACCTTTAAAACACACAAGCAGAATCCACAAGAGGAATGAACGGTCTACATGGGGAAAAGAAAATACGTACTGGGCAGCTATTTTGACTACCTAAGGCCTGGGACATAGTACAGCAGGCCGTGCTGAGCCGCGCTGAGCAGATGCACTTACCCCCTGCATCTGTCATCAGCGTGGCTTTAGCACGCTTCCGCATGCGTGCGGAGGCTGAGAAATTCTGAGGAGAAAGGCAAATTTAAAATTTGCTGCTCAGGGGACCTGAGGAGCGGTCACGCCCCCAAAGCGCACTCACTGCCTCGCCTGCCAGGACACAAAAAAGCTCCAGTTTGAGTAGGCGAGGCAGAGCAGGAGCACGGCTCAGCGCGGCCCGAGGCACCATGCCCGAGGCCTAAGATGGCCATATCAACCTATAATATAGGTCACCATCTTGATGGGAAGGGGCATCCAGCAGGCTTAACCTTCAATATGCATGCTAGGCTGCCCCTACCAACATAATCAGTTCCAGGTACAAGTCAGAACCTACTTCCTTCTGCGCTCTAAATCTTTTAGTCGCGGATAGATGTGGTTGCACTGAAACAACTTGCTGAATTGATGACAAACCAATTCAGAACCAAGCAATTGTTGCCCACAATACTTACATAAGGGGTGCTTGCTCTTACCCACAGTCTTCATAGGCTTAATGCTAGTATCCATAGATTCAAAAAGCAGTCTAGGATCTTTCTTGCGTTCGTTATTGTCTTGGAGCATTAGACGTTCTGTTAACTAATGCTTGGCACGATTTGATACACACTAGCAGATTCGGAGTCCCTCAAAAGCACAACACTCCCCTGTTCAGCCACCCTCTGGTGTGTACAAAGCAACGGGAGATATCAAAGGGTTTGCGTAAATTGGACCTCTTCTGGCAGAGATGAAACTACACAACAGTACAGAATCCATCTGACAGGACCCAGTTTCGATAGCCAGAGGTCGGCCCAAAACAGAGTGACTGGCTAATAACACTGCTAAGCAACACTCCTCAGCCAGCTCAGCTTTAAAAGTGCTGTGCAAGTAGAAGGTACTTATGTTCCAAAATATATGAATTATCCTACCCCAATACATGCCTTTTCAGAGAGTTTCACAACGTCCTCCCTGTCCATGGAGACCATTTGCCTCCCTAGAACGTGCCTGCTGATGTCTAAGAGGACACCTTCCCCGACGACAAAGTGACACAGCCACAAGCACCAGAAATGTCACGGACTCCCATGTCTGCCTTATGCTGATGTCCAGGAATCCCCTTGAAACCTTCGCCAAGTGCCATCGAAGCAGAGGACTCCAGGTGGAACTCCCCTATGTGCAGGAAGGAGGAGTTGGTAGCCGGATACACCCTATGCTGCAAACCAGCCAAGTGCCCCTACCAATCAGATGCTGGGCTTCTTCCATAGCGTGTGAGCTGCCATGGGAAGACACCCAGGAAATGGTAAGTTCACCGATAAATTATGCCTGCAGATCTGTACATACATACGAAGGGTCAAACTGAACCAATGCTTCTGTCCTGTTCCAAAAGTCTTCCATTGAGTGGTCCAATGAACAAGGTTAGGGTTCAGTGTCCCACAGCCATTTATAAAGGTAAGAAGCAGAGAAATTATAGTTGGAGGCTTCTCACTAAATCTTCTCTTATTATACCAACAGTGCTCTGCCCAATAAAAATACTTATGCTAACACGGAGGTTTAAATTAAATCTGCTACAAAACCGTAACGGAAGTAAAAAATAAAGTAAATAACATTCTTCGCAGCGGTGGCACATTTTTATGACATCACTTAAATGATTACGTCGCCGGCATTCTTTATGATTTTGGTGCTAGAAATTTCGGCAGCATGTTGCTCCTGCAACACTCCATTTATATGAATAGACACGGAGGCCCAATCAATCTAGGATAGTCTTAATTCAAGGAGTTTTCAGTCCAGATTTAAAATCAGCAATGCGGTCTTCTGCGTGAGGAAATGGGAACAGCTGCTTCAAAGAGTTAAAACAGAGTTGTTTTTGCATATTTTTCGATGTGAGGCAACAAGCTCCATCTGAAACGGACTTGTCACTCGCATGGTTTTATACCTATAGATTTTAGGATTTATAAAAGGGGTCTGTGAACTCGAGCCCGATTATGTGGTATAATAGTGGTAAGAGAACAGATTAGCATAAATGGCTCAATTGCTGCATGCCCTCTAGTGTTAAATCAAAATACTTCAGGGTACAGAGATCTCTACTCTTTAATGAGCCAAGCAGGTGATTTTTGTGTGTGAATGTTTTTATTTTTAAAAAGAATTGAAGCAGGGGGTATGATGAGCTAAACCCCATTCATTTCAGCTCTGCCCCCCCCCCCCCCCCACACGATACGTAGGGGGTGCCGGTAGCCTCTCTTCTAGCAGGGTTCACGTAATGGCGGAGTTTAAACGCTCAAACGTCCTGTGGGCCAATTGGGAGCAGTGATGTCCTCAGATTCAGCTTCCCATTGGCCTGCGTGACACGGGACTGTGAAACTTTGCCTAGATACCGGCACCCCCTATGGGAGGTCTGTAGCTTGGGAAGCAGGGGGTCCCCGGAGGCTAAATGAATGGGGTTCAGCTGCAGAGACCCCCTCCCTCAACCCAATGTTAAAAAATAATAAATGCGCATTAAATCACATCTTTAAAAAAGTAACCATGCTGCTGTGAGTTTAGAAAAATTAGAATCTTAAAGTGAGGAACAGTAACCCCACTTCTACATGGTACCCCACTGTAACAACTATCAAAATACTTGATTAAGTACCAATCACCACCATTAGTTAATGCAAATTCTATAGGAGGACTGCATCGTTAAGCTCCTCTTGTGCTTACCTGGCTGAGCAGAAATGGTGTTCTTTGCTGAAAAGAAAATGTAATCCACAGTGATGGCAGTTCTGGAGTGACAGGTTGTGACCTCAGGCACGCCTGTTTCAGGAACAAAATGGGAGTACACAGAGGACAGGCGGAAGTGATGCTGCAAGCTTGATTCCATCCTAGCAATGAAACAAAATAGCCATCTCATTTTAATTTCTCATCAATTTAGCAAAAACAAACAAAGGGACACTGTCAGACTTTGAATGTGCGACAGTCAACAAGGAATGGGGCGATGGTCAATCTTGCTTGCTCTGGTACCAGGACTTTTATACCATCCCTGAACATCAATTAAGAAAATAGAAGCTATAAAGGAGAGGGGAGAGGCTAGCTAAATTAGATTGGTTTACATTAGAAAAGGTGTATAAGAGGGGATATGATAACTATATACAAATATATTGGGGGACAGTACAAGGAGCTTTCAAATTAACTATTCATCCCAAGGGCAGTACTAAGGAGTAGGGATAATCCCTTTTAGGTTGGAGGAAAGGAGATTTCACCAGCAACAAAGGAAAGGGAGTAATCCAATTGCCAATATTTGGAATCAGGAAGGAATTATTTTTTCCCCATATGAAATATCACTTTATCATTTGATAATATCTTTTGGTTTGCCTCCCTCTGGATCAATGTACTGCAAGTACAAATATAGGATAAAGTATCCGTCACCTAAATTTTAGCATAGGTTGAACTTGATGATGAACGTATGTCTGTTGAAGTGAAACTTCTTTGCTGGCGCATACAAGGTTTTCATGGGGGAAAAAAAATCCTTGCGTTATTACGAAAAACCGTAACACGAGTGATGTCACGGTACTAATAGGCGCCCGTCGCCGCTGCGCATGCACAAAAAACCACTGCCGAGTTTCACCGGACATGCGCAGTGGAGAACGGACTTGGCGCTTGGGAGACAGAGGCACCCGCGCGCACACACACACCGTTAGTATAACTATAAGTGCAAATACCTAAAACAGAGGTGTGCTGAGCATGCGCGTTCTAAGTCAAAATTCTTTGCGTTTTGCCACGGACATGGTGTTTTGAATTTTAAATAAAAATATCACCATCACAAATACAATTTCCGTGACAAAACAGTGACCAAAGACAAAGACGTTTCACTTAAAATGTGCGTGCTCAGCACACACAACTTTTTTTTCAACCTCATCTACTATGTAACATACTTTGTATCTGATGCCGTCTCCTCCGCAATCTTCTGAACGGTTTCTTCTTCCAAGCTGTCTCCTAAGATGTGAAAATACATTTTCAGTCATTGGATCTTTAAGGAAAGAATATACAGCATTCCTAGATCTAGTTTTTTTCAGGACTCTCGTCCTCACTTTCTAGGGAGCTCCAGCTAGGCCAAGCTTAGGGATTAACCAACCAATCAAATTTAAGGAAGCCTTTAACTTCTTAGGCTGCGCTTATAGTACCGTCGCCGGCGACGCCACGGTTGCTGGAAAAATCAAACTGACTTCCAGTGATCGCGACCAAGCCGTCGCGTCACTGGCAATACATTTGTTTTGCCGCGACGTTGCGTCGTCGGCACTATAAGCGCAGCCTTTTCTTGTGAACTCAAAATACATGATGGAGACCATTTGAATAATTCCTTGCGAAGTCATACCTGTCTTTGCCAAACGTTGTTTTGGTTGTGGCTCAAACACACAGCTCTGAGAGATGCCCAAGCTCTTTGGCCAAATGGGAATAGACAAAATCCTTTGACCTCTGGGGGACTGTTCCTGGCCAGACACCTAAACAGAAACATACGCTGTCAGTGCCATTTAACACTTCTGACTATACCAATGGTGTGAAAAATACAAGTTATCTTTGTGAAACAAGAGGTAATCTGTAACATGTGGAGATCTTAAAGTACTATAATAATAAAAATAATAGTTTGTTCTTGTGTAGCGCTGCTAGTTTTACACAGCGCTTTGCAGGCACAGCCCCTGCTCCGTGGAGCTTACAATCTATGTTTTTGGTGCCTGAGGCACAGGGAGATAAAGTGACTTGCCCACGGTTACATGGAGCACCAAGTTCCCCTGCTTCAAACTCAGTGCCAGTCAGTGTGTCTTTACTCACTGAGCCGCTTTACTCACTAGTGCCTACTAGGGCATTATTGGAAATCTACTATACACATCTTCCACACTTCTAGATAAACAATTTAGGAAACTTCTTCTGCTGGACAGAATTGACAGGGGGTGCACAGTTCATGTATATACTTGAAACAATAAAAATAAATAAATAAATAATTCAGAAAAACAAAAAAAATCAAAAGGTTGTAATTTAGCTGTAACACTGATCACATTATCATACTGGTCTGAAATCCTGTCATTTTTAGCACCCAGCGTTTCATGGGAGATATATTATTATTGTAGTCTGTTGCTGAGGACATGTGATGGGTCAGGTTACCCTTAGCAGTCTAGTAGATTCGCTGGATGTTGTGATCCCTTTTGGTGGACCAACATTACAGTTCTCCATAGGCGAGATCCATAAAGGTAATGCAGAGCATTGCTTCATATATCTCCATGTGTACGGATAGGATGTTTTGAAAGAGGTTCCCCCTAACAGTCTAGGACTTTTTGCCGCGGCTGTTATGCCATTACCAAAACACCGCCAGAACACTTCGCCGCAATGTCAGCTTCTGCGCCTGACCAGACAAGCCAGGTCCGCATATCCCAACCGCTCGCTCCTGCATGTCCCGACCGCCCGCTCCGACAACGGCATGTTTAAATGTCCTGCACGGGATCGCTACGCGCCAAGTTTAAATGTCCCGCGGGACATTTAAACAGGCTGTTGTCGGAGAGGGCGGATGGGGCATGCAGAGGCGTTTTGGTCGCGGCCAAACGTCCCATTGCGCCCCCTAAAAAGGTACCACAAGCTACAACAAATATACATTTCTCCAAGACCAATATGGCTACTAAAACCTTAAAAAACAGCAATACTAAAAAAATGTTTTTTACTTTCTTGTATAAAAGCTTGTGACAATGTATAATTCTATATTCTTACCTACGCTGGCAATCATTTGGTGCTCCTGCTATAAACCGGTTAACATGCTGATTGTGTGCCTAACATAATGGCTGCCTTTCAGTTTCAATCAATCCTTCAGTCGGTGTAACTCAGCAGCTACAATGTATCGACATATGACCCTTACACCTCACTCTGCTGGGAATATTGGCAACAACTTATCACAAATAAGGAAAGTGTTACACATATCTTAGGGCGCGCTTACAGTGCCGGCGGCGGCAACCGATGACGTCACCCGTCGCCACTAGCGAAAGTTATAAATTAACTTTCAGCGACGTTGCTAGCGACTGGGTCATTGATTGGTTCAGAGACAGTCACATGTGGCGACAGTCTGTAAAAAATCAAATTGAACCCGCTTCCAAATTACTATAAGTGCTGGCGACGGAGTAAATTGTTTTGTTTTGGAGCGGCGTCGCCGTCGTGGGCACTATAAGCGCAGCCTAACACTGCTGGGAGAGGTGGGCCAAAACCTACTATAGAAATCAAAGGATGTGCAGTATATTAAAACTAATTCAAAATGGCATTAAGTTGAATTTTAAAAAAAATAAATAAAAACCCCAGTCACTACCATCTAATATTACTGAACCGATTTATAAAAAACCCCCACAAGATTTCACGTTTTGCTGCATTAAACTACAGCTCCCTAGAGGATGGCTCTAGTAGGAATGAGCACCTTGCAGTCCCAAAGTCAACTGGATATGAAATGCTTTTATATACTGACCTATATTACACATTATTACCCTTGTGTAAGATAAGAGACATGCGGGGAAGACATTTTTAAAATCTATGCACAGTTAGCACCTTGGAAATGTAATTTTTAGGACAAATCGATCCATTAGTTACCAGTCGTTATTTTAGCATGCCAAGCTGACCATTACCTTTCCAATGGTCAGCCCCTGATAGTTTAACATTCCTTCTTTAATAAAGCGGTGTAAGGGGGACCCGGGCACAGAGTTAAAGTCACCGCACAGGACAATGGGACAGAAGCCACCATCTTTCAGAAGAGCAACCCCAGCGATCTCTGCCAGGAGGATGGCCAGCTGGGTCAGCTTAATGTCTCCCCTCCTCGGATTGTACAACAGGTGTGTATTTGCGACACAGACAGCTTGCGTATCTCGCTCAGCCTTGGGTTGGAGGAGCAGCACCAAACCAATGTTATCCCGGTCCAACAGCGCTATATTGTGCCTGTAATATTCCACAGGTTTCACCGACATCAAGGCAAACTTGGAAGACTTGAAGCAAATGGCACAGCCATCTGGTTTTCTCCCGGTACGTGTCTTGTACTCACAATGATACCCTGTAAGTGGGAAAAGACATAATAAATAAATAGGACACAATTTTATATTAGACTAAGCTACTTAAAAAAATAATGTATACTCATTTTTATTAATCACAATACAACTATACATACGCGTGGATGAGTGTGGAAAGGTAGGGAGGGGGAGTGTGACGGTATGGGGAAATATGGCTGCTGTTAATAAAGGTTAAGTCTGCCATTACCCCTACCTGTCAGTAATACATTGGTATTGTATGATATGTATATATGTATGTATTTTGCTTGGTTCCAGCACCTCAGGAATCAGGGGTTAATATGTTTGCAGGAGAATTGTTGCAAATGTTATGTTGCAGTTCTACCCACCAATCAGGGCCAGGCATGTAGGCAGCTGGTGGCCCTGAGTGTTGCAATATTATGGTTTAAGTGTATAAAAAGGTGGGGAGGGAGACCCTAGTAGACAGAGCCTGCAGAGTTACAGAAGTGTTGCTGTGACAGGGAGAAACTGCAGTGTCCAATCCAGTATCAGGCCTGAAAACCAGTCCTGTAGGCACTGGGCAAAGAAAGAGAACAGGGGAAATCTCTGCAAGTCGGTCCCTGCGACTAGTTAGGCAGGGTATCCCCCAGTTGGGTGTGTGTGATGTGTGTGTCTTTTGTATAGTTGTGGATATGTTTTTCCAATAAATTAATTTTATAAGCTCGTGTTCTGTCTGGCGATATTGACCCCTGGTATTAGTCCTGGTCTCCCGTGCCAGGGAGGATTACAGAAAGTAAATGGGGGGGGGGGGGGAAGGAGAGTGGGGCGGGGGAAGGAGAGTGGGGCGGGGGAAGGAGAGTGGGGCGGGGGAAGGAGAGTGGGGCGGGGGGGGGGAAGGAGAGTGGGGCGGGGGGGGGAAGGAGAGTGGGGCGGGGGGGGAAGGAGAGTGGGGCGGGGGGGGGGAAGGAGAGTGGGGCGGGGGGGGGGAAGGAGAGGGGCGGGGGGGGGGAAGGAGAGTGGGGCGGGGGGGGGGGAAGGAGAGTGGGGCGGGGGGGGGGGAAGGAGAGTGGGGCGGGGGGGGGGGGAAGGGTGAGTGGGGGGGGGGAAGGGTGAGTGGGGGAGGTAGGGCACAGTCGATTATATTGACAAAACGTATGATTTTTAAAGTCCTGTTTCAGAACAGCACTCTACAGATTCCTGAAGGTACATATATTTTTGTAAGATCCCGGCTGGAGTCCTAAAGTGCAAGGGGAGAGTGTTGGGCTAATACTAGTCTTTCCATTTGATCTAGGGTCCTTCTGCAAGTGTGGGGGGAGGTCTGATACCCTGGGTCTTGTCAGTGAGCAAGAAAGTCCTAGGGGGGCGGGGGCGGGAGCGGACCATCGAGGTCTCCTCTAATAAAGCTTTATTTTCAACCCAATTAGAGTAGCATTGTAAGAGGGTTATGGCTTGCTATGCCTGGATGGGAAATCCAGGGTTTGACAGACTTATTGGAACTTATGGCTGGTATCTCTCAGAAGGCAGGACACCTCCATTTGGCAGATAAACCGAATTTTGAAGATGTTTGGAATTTGAGTGTATCCAGAGCAACGCCAGCGAGCTTCTAGTAGCAATTGCAATGTGGAATATCAATTTATTCTCAGCCCTTGTTAGTTCTTGTTGGGGTCTGCTTAAAAAGTATAGCCATCGGTCTAGTGGTATTTCTGCAAGCAGGATTTGATGTGACCACTCTCGCCTCCCTCCAGAGAAGCTCCACCCAGGAGCATGACCAACACATGCAGATATGTTGCCTGCACGCCACAACCTTTAGGCCAGAGAGGAGAGGTGATCAAGTAGAGAGTTTCACCGGGGTGAAATACCATCTTAACTATAATTTGTGGACAGGCTCTCTAATTTTTGTATAAATCAAACTTTTATTAGTTGCCTCAAGTATGTCCTCTCAATCGTCCCCGTCCAGCTCGTCCCCTAGATCTGCCTCCCATTGTCTCATTCAAGTAAGTTTAAGTTGGGAGGGGGTCTCTGATAAATAGGTGAAATAGCCATATAATGGTGATAACAGTTTTTGTTGACCCCTTTGCCCAGGCACAAACCGTCAAAGTCAGGCAGCGAGGTCTTTGGGCCTATTTTAGTATAAATCTGCAGGAATCTGACACATTCTGCATTGGGAATTCCATTTTCTTTGTGAAAGAATTCCAACAGCCTGGGTTTGAGATCTATTCGTAGGTCATTCAAACTAGTAACACCAATGTAAAACCAATCCTTAAAGGGGGCTAAACTACATTTTTTTAGATCTAAAAAGGGATAAGTGCCTTAGTAAAAATGAACATATCACGCTGCAGATAATCTATGCACGCTTACAGTCTTAAAAAGTACCCACTTAGAGAACGCAGAATTAAAATTATCCTGAACACACACACACACACACCCATTCTGCCTGCGTAACCCACAGTAACGTGTTCACAGCAGCAGGTTTCTATTAGTGGTGAAAACGTTTAGAATTAGAATCGACATTGTGGGTTAGCAGCTAAAACGGAGGGGATGGGTTTCCAGTTTTGTTTGCAATACACCAGTTCATTGAAGTGAATAGTGAATAGCCACAGGCAATCAAAGGTTATCATACTTGCAAAGACCCGCTACAGGGAACATGTGCAGCCCATGATGGGCACACCAGACAATATAATGCTCACTAGGTAACAAACTCCTATCCTGGTTCACCTGCAGATGCACTAAGCAGCATAGGAGGGTCACACCGAAGACAATAGTGCACACTGCCTAGCAAACTCATATCCTGCTCCACCTATGTACTCCATGGACAGTATAGAAGGCTCACACTGCAGATAGAACAATGACCCAGAGAAAAAGTATGGACACATCTATTTGCTTACCAGGATCACCTATAAAATCCATGGAGTAATACAGGGGGGCTCAATGCCAGTCATTAAGCCCCCCCCCCCCCCCAACAGGTTAGGTTTTCAGGATATTACAGCTTCAGCACAGGTGGCTCAATCAGAGGCTCAAACACTGAGCTTCTGATTGAGCCACCTGTGCTGAAGCAGGGACTGATTGAGCCACCTGTGCTGTAGCAGGGATATCCTGAAAACCTGACCAGTTGAGGACTGGAGTTGGACTCTAGTCACTTATTTGAGCCGTTACGTGGTGAGAACATATCCCAACCTCGCTCCATGAAACAATCTTTATCCAATACCAGTTACTTTACCCCCCAAACATCTCAAAATGCACGCCCAATAACTGATGAAGTGCATCTATCGTGGAAGATTTGCTTTTAGGAAGGAAACAACCAAACGATAATGTGTTACGCTGGAAAAGATGCTCTCAGCTTTGTGTACCCACATTATTTCGGCGTTAAAGATATTTAATAGGTCACATTGCATACTATTGAAAGCCGCTGCATGTTTCAATTACAGGAAGTACAACGTGGGTGGGGGAACGGGGGGGAAGCGGGGGGAGTGTGTTTTGAATTCTCAAGGTGTATCGACAGGAGGGGTTAGTGATTGCCATGCCGGGGGACCGCACAAGGCCTCTATAACACATGCCTTATCTTCCAGCGACGCGTCGTCATGGCGGGGTCACGTGACATCACATTGCCATGGTAACGTGACATCACGCGACACCCGCGCGTCATTTGACGCCGGGGCAGAGCAGGGGGGGGCGCGAGTCGCAGAGGAGAGCAGGAAGGGGTGTGCACGGGATAAAGTTTGCACACCCCTGCTTTAAACACACAATTACATCACAGAAAGGGGAGGAAGTAAAACTGCATAAATAGTGAAACAATGCAAATGCCATTTGTGGTTTGCTTAAAAATGCAGCAATCACCGAAATGTAACCACTCAAACATGTTACCATAAGCTCACTTTCGCACACAGAGGGACTGCATCTTTAAGTTGTTACACCTTGACACAGGACCACACATAGAACAAAGTAAGGACCATTTGGATTTAGACGTGTTTGAGAAACTAGCAAAATACTGCATACCAAGGGCTTCCAAACTGGGCTTGATCTGAGTTCTGTAGTGATCTTCTTGAACCTCTTGTAAACAAAGTATCTACGAAAATAAAAAGGATCCCAAAGCAAGTTTTATAGAAGTATAACAATTACATAGAATCAATTTTAAAAATATATAAAATAAAGCAGATATTGGAGGGAACACTCAAATTAATTTAATGCAAATCCATAGTGAGGGGGCCCAACCTAATGTCTTCAAGGCGACAAGGAGGGAGTGACACATTCCTGATACAATAAGTAAGCACAAAGCCCAAAGACAATGCACACTCAAATATGAGAAATAGAATTATGCTGAATACAAAAAGCATATCTACAGACCGGATTTAGAGACCCCTCCCCAGAGAAGACATGACACAAGCATTCATAAAGCTGCTTAACTGCTGATCTAGTGCTGGTTATTATGGGTAAGAGGGGCTAGGGAATGGACTATATAATGCAACATGTTATATACACTGTACGTAGGGTGCAACAACATTTGTCTGAGTTCTGTGCCATTAACTATACTGTGAATAAGCATTCATCTGAAATGCAAGTGCAAGGTCAACATAATACATTTGAGGAGGAGAAGGAGAAGCTAAAACCAGGATTGGAAAGATGTGTTTACCAGCGACTTGAAAGGTGGATTCATGGATTGATCTGTGCTCCTCCCTACTGCCCCTTTCCCTGACTGTGCCATTACGCATCAGCCCACAATGTAAATAGAAGGGGGACTCGCAGACAGAAGGTGCAGACAGGTAAAGCACAGGTACACCTTTCACTTCCCATTCGCAGCCACACTGGGATGAGTAATTAAAAGATCATGTCATGCAGGTACCCTGCAGCTGGGATCACTTCCCCCACTCCAGTGAAATGTTAATATATTGTTCCAGCTCTGCTGAGAAACACCCAAGGAAACCAGATCGATAAGTCCGGGCGGTTTCCAAGTAGCTGGATAAGTCTAGAATAGTGGACGCAATTTAATTCCGCTCACATTTTTTGATCTCCGATGACTAGTCAATGCATTTCCAAACTAGTTTACTCTACCACCTCAACAGGGAAGACGTTTTGTGCATCTGCTCCATTTGAAGTGATGTGTTCTACCGTATTTTCCCCACACTTCAGCTCTCGACCTTAAAGAGACACCCTGACAAAGCAATGTCAAGGAAGCCCTAGGTAAACATTTCTACAATATACTAATCTAAGATCTGCAGAGACTCTAAAAAGGCCACCACAGCTCAGGTCTTGACTTTTTTTAAATAATTGGCATATTCTTCGTAAATCTCCCCCTTTGTTAATTTTAATATGACGAACAATATGAACATTTAATAAATCAAGAAGTCTCCAGTTATGGGTTCTTCATCACAAACAACATTGTAACAGTCGCATTGCCAAGTTTCTTTCTTACCCTGAGGCTCAATGACCCATAGAGTATATTGGTAAAAATGATATTTTGGAATACCATTTTATCACGACTGTGAGTTATAGTTTGTAATGTGAGGTCATTTAAAAGGGATACTTTCTAATGGCTACACAGCACTTATGTCCCTGATAAGTGTGCAGGATGTGCCAGAAGAAATGCATACTGCTAAATGAGCAGGGGATATTTCAGCATGAAACAGATATAATATTCTCCTCCTGTACAGAACAATTCAACTTACATCAGCATCCAGCTGCTTCAGCTCTTGGAGAATATTGGTGAGCCTGTAACTCCAGAACAAGAGTGGTCGTCTGCAGTGTTTGTACAGGTGACAGTTGTCCTCCAGCAAGTCTTGGGAGAGGATATTATAGGACATTACTGTAAAGTCAAAGTTCTCAGGCGCCTGTGTGTTTGCATGTTGGTTCTCTCGGTTTACAAGAACCTTTGACATTTCTGAGAAATCATGGCCGAAGTCTTCCCATCTTCTCTTTATTTTCCCTGTAGAGACAGAGCAGTTCGGTATCTTGCCAACCTCATTCTATGACACATACTAGTCACATAAAAACCTAGACACTGATGGCATCTAAATACAAATCGACTCTCGTTACCTTAAAGGGAAAAAAAAAAAAAAAAGTGTCTGCCTTTCTCTTCCAAGCCTGTTCCTGTCTCCAAAAACTTTAATGTCATCAATGCGGTGTATTCCTTCCTAGAACACGCTGTACTTTTGAATTATCTATAGATGATGGATCATTATAGACTATCCAAACTCCTCCTGACTTCCACTGTGCATGTCTAAATATATGTAGTGCCAACTCCTACTGCCCACTATAAAACAGGTAGGCAGATGAGGGCTCCTTTTCAGACAGTCCTTCCCTATTGTTATTTAGGAGTACTTTGTAGAAGTGAAAACGTCAATATTTCGGGTCTCAAATTAAGTTGAGGACTTTATATTGTCAAATTAAGTGGAGCTTTAGTCTGCTGAGCATTTATTTATACCATGGGCGCTTTATATTACAGCACGTTCATTATCTGCTTGTAGGTCCCAAATATATAGAAATATCTTGCTTTGTGTAGAACGAGTGGACCAATTCCAAACGTGAAATCTTGGCCTCAAGCATGATAACCCAACACAGAGGTGCGCAAACTGTGGGGAGTGGGGGGGATTATCCATAGTTTCCCAAAGGCACTTAAATTAAGTGCCAGGGAAGCGGCGAAGACCTCTGCAAACTTCACTTACCTTGGTTCAGGCGGCTTCTGGAGACGTGACATGACATCATGACGCCCAGAACCAAGGTAAAGGGGGAGCACGAAGAGAGGGGGACAGCCGGCAAGGGGGCGCATGAGAAAAAGATTGCACTCCCCTGACCCAACACACCCAAAATTTAGATTGTAGCACATGAGAAAGATGTTGCAGCATCATCCAATGATGAATAAAGGAAAACTCAAACCCCAGCAGTCTACTCACCCCTGGTGCTTGCTTTCACTCCGTCATGGTCTGGGATGGGAAAATCTGAAGCTTCATGGAGTGGGGGGACCCTAAAATCATTAGTAGGACTGTATGATCTATTTGGTGATGGCTTGCGTCCCAATACGTCTTCCTCTGTACACTTCATACGTTTAGGCATCGGTTCTTCTCCTTTAGATGACATATTGACATTAGAAAAGTGAACCCAAGATGACGGAGGGGCGTTCCAAGGATTGCAGGGTGGTCCTTGATATCTAGTCCTACTAGGTCCACAGAAATGATGTGGTCTCCAGATTACCGGAGGATGCCAACTGTTGAAATGTGGGTAGGGAGGCCAGGGTTGTTGTCCTGCCCACCATGGGCATCTAAACATGTGCCTACTCCTATAAAATGATGGGGGGTATTCTGCATGGGCAACCCAAGTCCTACCCAAGCTTTGTAGATGCCGAGGTAACATGGGGCACGCTGCAAAGGACAATAATTACAATTACTTTTTTCATATTTGACCAGAACGTTCATGAAGTTTGTAAATATAACGCATAACATGTTCATATAATGTACCCTTGTATTAATCAACATAACTGTGCCCAGGACATGCGTGAAAACGAGAGGTAACTCAATGTATTATTAAAACATTTTATAAATAAAATAATTTAAACTTACAAAAGCATGCAACACTAAATCATAAAAGAAAGTGAATTGTTTATCAACAAAAATGATATAACTTGTACTGTACTTATTTGTTCGTATATAATATAATTTAAAGCTTACATAAAAAGGAAGTTAATGTTACATATGAGCTAAAACCACAAATAAGGAAAAACGTAAGGACTACTATTTTACTGCACTCATTGTTACTCAGTAATCATGGTAACTTGTACATTGTGTACACACACACACACCCTGCAGCCCGTTTTTCTAGCTGTGTCCAAGAGCACTCATTCAGCTTGCGGCTGAACCCCCATTCAGAAGGAAACTTACTTTAAAAAAAGATTAAAATATATGGCACAAATGATGTTTGTCTGCTCTTCTACTGAAACAGAATTATGTTGAAGTCTTCAATAAAATATCTTTTTTCTTGTGTGTACACAGCATTGTATTTAAAAGCAGCACTACAGGTTGCATCGCAGGCCTTTTGTTTTTATGGTATAGGATGGAAGCAGGGGGTCTCTGGAGCTCCCCATTACTTTCAGCTCCGGGGACCACCTACTTCCAGAGACACTTACCTCCGAAGGGGATGCCGGTATCTCGGTGAAGTTTAAGGTTCTCGGTCACCCGGGCCAATAGGAGGCCGCAAGAGATGAAGTTACGGCTTCCTATTGGGCAAAGTGACGCGGGACATTAAAACACCGCCATTTCTCACACTATTTCCCAGGCTGCAGATACACCGGCAAGTATGTCTAGAAGCATGGGGTCACCGGAGCTGAAATTAATGGGGTCCAGCTTCAGAGACCCCCTGCTTCAAATAAATAAATATGTTTAAAAGCTGTGTGAACGGTGATACATCAGCTTAAATGGGCTCCATGTGAATGGATATTCCAGGCAAAAGGGGACACATTGTGTGCTCATTTGCATGTCATTTCCCAGAATCCCTTGCTGCAGTGGGAGCACTGTATGCGAGGTGATGATGGTTGAAAGGCAGGGTTGCAGACCTGTCTAAGACATGTGAATGAGCTCACAAGTGATATTCTTTATTGGATAGATATTATATATACACATATACATACATACATACATACATACATATATACACATATACACATACATTAAAGCTAACAATGCAACTAGTAGTGCTGCTTTTTAACATTGTGACGGCACCACCAGTCCCTGACACAAAGAGCTTGCAATTTAATTTGTCAAGTTGCAGAAGGAAAGCAGACACTGGAAATCAAACTGGGCTTAAAAAGGCAATGACATTACCACCAAGCTACACCTTCGGCCCTTAGATGCTGAAAATGACATGATAACCTCCTGGCACATTGTTTTCTTATCAAGGACCTTTGTAAAACTAGCCGAAGTGCACCGGCGGGGTTACAGGACCTCTCCATATAGCACAGGATGCATGATGGCTTGTCACTGTGCTACACTGGTGTCCCCTGCACTCCAAACGTTGGACACTGGTCTGATATAAGTTTCCTATTCGATCTGTGTGCGCGCTCTGCAACTTCACCCATTACCCTGCTATGAACATCACCAGTGGGAGCCTCCGCTTTACCAAGAGCCCCAGATACTACACGTTTCAATTTTAGGATTCCTTTGCAATGAAGACTTTTTACTAATGGTTGCCCCCATTAAAACCGTATGCGGCAAATGAGATGCGCAAGGGGGCGAGTGCTAAAAAGAGTAAGATGCCACGCTCACAATAGGGGGCGAGTTCAGAGCTCCGCATTAAAAAGAACGTCTACAATAATACTTTTTCACCCCCACATTTTCCTGTCGCCAACCTCAAATTCTGGTCAGGAACATGCGGCAAAACCAGGGCTGGCTAAATGTTACCCTGTGCTCACATTACCTCACTTTGTTTTATCTGTAGGCAACGTAAGGCAATAGGGAAAGGCATTTCCTGTTATTACGTATAGAACACACGGTGCAATACTGAATATCATTCTAAACCCAGGTGGTTGATTTAAAGAAGATTAAAGAAGTATAGCAAGTTACCACAAACGGATGCAATAAATAAGGAGGTCACTGTTCAGAAGAGCTTACAAATCTAAAAGGAACCAATGCTTTGCAAACAGATACATGGTGCCAGTACTGACAAATTAGCATGACATTTATAATAATAATAAAAAAAATATATAATAATAGTCCACGTTTTTTTTCTCCACATTTTATAGTGCACTTAAAAAAAAAAAAATAGCCACACACACACACACACACACACACACACACACACACACACACACACACACACACACACTAAAAGGTGAAAAGAAAAACGTGGACGATTATTATTACTAAGAGAGCAGGTGCCCAGCGTTTCAAGGGTACAGACAGCCCCTTCCTCAGGTACATTTTGTGTGTATCCTCTGAACATCATGCACCTGGCCTCTGGTTTAGAATAATAATAAATGGTCTTAAGACCCTTTTTTCATTCATAGGCTAGTGTGCGTTTAACCTCATGGTTTTGGATTACTAGATTCATATCAGTGGCAGGTTAAAGGGGGTCCCCTCACTGGGGAAGGGCTCCCCATCTATAGTTTGTTAGAGACACTTTTTTTGTATCCGGTGTGCAAGGCAAGTGTCGGTTCTTTTGGAAATGGGCTGCGGTGGAAGAAGTACATGCGAAGAGATAATGAGTAAACGCAGGACTGCCGACCTGCGGACGCGGTATTTTTATTTGCTGTGCATAAGCATGAAACCTATACATTCTTCTTTAAAAATGTTTTGGAAAACATATAGTAATAAGCAAGATTAGGAAATCCAGCGCTGTGATTGCACATGCCTTGTTTCAACTCTTTTGGTGCTGGGAAGTCCTGCAGCTCATTTTACGGCTGGCCCTTCAGTCACCAAAGGGGTTAAATTGGTGTGCGGGTATCAGAATCAGCCTGCCCTCACCCCAGCACATACCTGCCTCTCACACTGCCTGCTGCCCCCTCACCCCATCACTTACCTGCCTCTCACACTGCCTGCTGCCCCCTCACCCCATCACTTACCTGCCTCTCACACTGCCTGCTGCCCCCTCACCCCATCACTTACCTGCCTCTCACACCGCCTGCTGCCCCCTCACCCCAGCACTTACCTGCCTCATACACTATATATAAACAAAGAAAATGTAACCTAGTAAGGGCACTCAATCATAACCTGATTCTCTGATCAGTGCTAAGCTATTGCAGCATGTTCTCTAAAGGTTTGTAAATCCTGTATCGGGGACCCTTGTCAGGTCTGCCTAATTGTGACCCTCTACAGTACAACCACTGTTAAATTCACACCATTAGGTAGGATTAATAGCCAGTATACAAGCAATACAGATGATATAACTGGTGTATTAAAGTGAATATTCACACGCCAGTGTAAATAGCCGCTTGGCTATTCACACTGGCATGAAAACAAAATAACGAAAAAACAAAAACAAACAAATCCGAGCCGTAAATTGAACGTGAATCACTCGGTTCCTGGGCAGCAGCGACACCGCTCAGCTATAGTACATAGCTTATTTTCAACTAATTTATTCACTAAAAGGTATCACCAGAAATTGCTGCTGTTTAGTGAATAAAGGGGTTTAATTGCCTACAGTTAGACAAAACACTCCCGAGCAGTCCAAGGTTACCATGGCAACCCAGAGAAGAAAACATGTTTTCTTTTAAATACAATTGCTCAGAGAGCAAAATACTATCATTGAATGGAAATAAAATAATGAAATGAAAAAAACCATCTGACCTGTGAATTGAACCTGGATCACTCAGTTCATGGGCACCAGTGATACCGCTCAGCTATAATAACCAGCATATTTTTCTACTATGTTTATTCAGTAAACAGTCTAAAAGCACCACGGCAATCTAGAGAAAACAACATGATTTTTTTTTAAATACAATAGATCAGAGGACAAAATACCATCTTGGAGTTAAACCTGCTTGGTTCCCTGATGTCACTTATTGTCCCGCATGTTTAGCCGTCTTCCCTGTGCTGAAGAAGATTTTATTCCAATGTATTTGAATGGAGCTGAACTGGACTCAATCACAGGCAAGGCCTCTTCCAATCTATTCATGTTGAGGGGACGGCACCTTTTCTGAAAATTTTATTTTTTACCAACTTATACGTTATATAGTTTGTGTATATATCGTGCTATTTTTCAGAATATCAAGCGAACTCAAACCAAAAGGGACCTGTTTGTAAATCTTCCGCCAGTTTGACCACGACCAGACTGCGAGGGAAAAATTAACAAGTACAGTTACATTTTTGTAACTGCTACTTAGCAGCTGCTGCCCATGAACTGAGTTATCCAGGTTCAATCCCTGGGTCGGATGATTTTTTTTTTTTTCATTTCATTATTTTATTTTCACTCCAGTGTGAATAGCCAAGCGGCTATTTACACTGGAGTGTGAATATCCACTGCCCTCTGCCCCCTCACCCCAGCACTTACCTGCCTCTCATACACTGCCTGCTGCCCCCTCACCGCAGCACTTACCTGCCTCTCATACACTGCCTGCTGCCCCCTCACCGCAGCACTTACCTGCCTCTCATACACTGCCTGCTCCCCCCCTCACCCCAGCACTTACCTGCCTCTCATACACTGCCTGCTGCCCCCTCACCCCAGCACTTACCTGCCTCTCATACACTGCCTGCTGCCCCCTCACCCCAGCACTTACCTGCCTCTCATACACTGCCTGCTGCCCCCTCACCCCAGCACTTACCTGCCTCTCATACACTGCCTGCTGCCCCCTCACCCCAGCACTTACCTGCCTCTCATACACTGCCTGCTGCCCCCTCACCCCAGCACTTACCTGCCTCTCATACACTGCCTGTTGCCCCCTCACTGCAGCACTTACCTGCCTCTCATACACTGCCTGCTGCCCCCTCACCCCAGCACTTACCTGCCTCTCATACACTGCCTGCTCCCCCCCTCACCCCAGCACTTACCTGCCTCTCATACACTGCCTGCTGCCCCCTCACCCCAGCACTTACCTGCCTCTCATACACTGCCTGCTGCCCCCTCACCCCAGCACTTACCTGCCTCTCATACACTGCCTGCTGCCCCCTCACCCCAGCACTTACCTGCCTCTCATACACTGCCTGCTGCCCCCTCACCCCAGCACTTACCTGCCTCTCATACATTGCCTGCTGCCCCCTCACCCCAGCACTTACCTGCCTCTCATACACTGCCTGCTTCCCCCCCTCACCCCAGCACTTACCTGCCTCTCATACACTGCCTGCTTCCCCCCCTCACCCCAGCACTTACCTGCCTCTCATACACTGCCTGCTGCCCCCTCACCCCAGCACTTACCTGCCTCTCATACACTGCCTGCTGCCCCCTCACCCCAGCACTTACCTGCCTCTCATACATTGCCTGCTGCCCCCTCACCCCAGCACTTACCTGCCTCTCATACACTGCCTGCTGCCCCCTCACCCCAGCACTTACCTGCCTCTCATACACTGCCTGCTGCCCCCTCACCCCAGCACTTACCTGCCTCTCATACACTGCCTGCTGCCCCCTCACCCCAGCACTTACCTGCCTCTCATACATTGCCTGCTGCCCCCTCACCCCAGCACTTACCTGCCTCTCATACACTGCCTGCTGCCCCCTCACCCCAGCACTTACCTGCCTCTCATACACTGCCTGCTGCCCCCTCACCCCAGCACTTACCTGCCTCTCATACACTGCCTGCTTCCCCCCCTCACCCCAGCACTTACCTGCCTCTCATACACTGCCTGCTGCCCCCTCACCCCAGCACTTACCTGCCTCTCATACACTGCCTGCTTCCCCCCCTCACCCCAGCACTTACCTGCCTCTCATACACTGCCTGCTCCCCCCCCCTCACCCCAGCACTTACCTGCCTCTCATACACTGCCTGCTTCCCCCCCTCACCCCAGCACTTACCTGCCTCTCATACACTGCCTGCTTCCCCCCCTCACCCCAGCACTTACCTGCCTCTCATACACTGCCTGCTTCCCCCCCCTCACCCCAGCACTTACCTGCCTCTCATACACTGCCTGCTTCCCCCCTCACCCCAGCACTTACCTGCCTCTCATACACTGCCTGCTTCCCCCCCTCACCAAAGCACTTACCTGCCTCTCATACACTGCCTGCTTCCCCCCTCACCCCAGCACTTACCTGCCTCTCATACACAGCCTGCTGCTGCCCCCTGTACACATGGGACACACACAAGAGCAGCACTTCCCATTGCTAGCACAGCCAGGGCGGAAGGAAGGGAATGTAAGCCTGCACACGATTGGTCAGCTAGCGCTCCCTCCTGGTTGGCCCAAGTTATTTGTATGGCAGTGTGTTCTATCATTAACCCTTTAGTGTGGGGGCATCATTGTGACTCCCAGCTCTCCACGCTCTCAGTGCAGTGACACTACTGTACTTGCCTTAGATCCGTGGGGTTCAACCTAACTGTAGTACCCTTAAAAAAATTATTCACTCACATTTTACTTTGTTTTCCTATGTGACCTAAAATATTACTGCAGCAGAAGGATGTAGGAGGATGCACACATACCTTTTCAGTACGGAAACAAAAAAAAATATATATCAGAAAGAATGAAGGGGTCATCAACAGTCTCACAATTAAAGCGCTCACATTTTAATCATCAACAGTCTCACAATTAAAGCGCTCACATTTTAATCTGGTCTGTAACGGTTACATACGCCTATAACATTATCTTAACTGTTCATGCGATGTCTTCAAAGATCATTTATTACCTCTGTTCATGTAATGTATCCACGTATTGTCATCATAACTCTGTGCCAAGGACACACTTGAAAATGAGCGTTAGCTCAATGTATTACTTCCAGGTAAAACATTTTTATAAATAAATAATCAAAAAGTAAAATACCCATCATTACTTGCAGGCTGAAAACCTCAGAGAGGAAGGAATTGAATACACGAGAGATAAGGCGAAGTCCCCGCTAGCGCTGATTGGGCGGTGCTTGCAGCGGGGAATTACATATATAGATACAGTATATGTAAGTCCCCGCGACACTCGTGCACACACGCTCAGCCGCGATCGGTGCGTACCAAAACAAAAAAACAATACTTACCCGCGCGCTCAGCTGACCCGCAATGCCCTCTCCCCCCCTACCCCGCGCGTACAAGCTAGACACCCGGCGCTCATGCTTGGAGCGCTCTCCAAGTATGAGCGCGCTCAGCGCCAGCGGGGACTTAGCCTAAGATTGCACACATTTCTAATAAATAAGACATTAAAAAAAGGAGAATTTATATTACAAAGAAGGTTCTTACAATGAAAATCTTCATACGATTTATGTGTAAGAAGCGATATAAATGAACAAAGCTGCACATTTAGCCCGACCTTTGAAGTCAACATTTACAGATGGGAACAAATTCATGTAAACATAAAAAGATGTAATAAGAAAAATGGAATGAAAGAGAGGGAGAGGGGGAGAGAGAAAGGGAGGGAGAGGGGGAGAGAGAAAGAGAGGGAAAGGGGGAGAGAGAAAGAGAGGGAGAGGGGGAGAGAGAAAGGGAGGGAGAGAATCACATGGCTGAAAGTGACAGGCCCCGTGTGACAAACGTCATTATGATGCATCTTCAGGACGCTGGAGACAGGAGATGTCACTAATGCATAGTCAGTGATGGGGTGTATGGACCATAACACAACTTGGTAACGCATTGCTATTTTTAAGTAAGCATGTCCATGAACCCCGTGTTATGACACTAAGGCTGCGCCTATAGTGCTGTCGATGGCGACATGACGGGTGACGTCATCCGTCGCCGTAGGCGAAAGTTATATTTCGCCGGGTGTTGTCTTCGCGTGTTTCTGTCCATTTGATTGGTTCAAGGGCCGTCACATGAGGCGACAGCCCTTGAAAAAGCAAATTTTGCCGGCTACCAGATTTCGCGACGGCTCCGTCGCATTGTCGCCATCGTGCTTAATATAAGCGCACGTGGCGGCAATGCTTTTGTTTTCGGGCGACGTTGCGTCGCCGGCACTATAAGCGCGGCCTAATGAGGATAATCGCATCTGAAGAAAAGGCCTCACGCGTGGGGGCTGGGTTTATACATTTTTACATTATTATAATGTATGTTACAGATTTTGTATCTACAGCACCTCCACCCAAATAGTACACCTGCTCCTGGTCTTACCACACCACTTATTGCACCTGGGGGAAAACACGATCCACCCGTTTGCCATAAATGGTCTTGTAAAATCTCTCTACCGATGAGTTTGACTCTCAATCTCAGTCTTATCAAAACACAGATTAGGTGACGATCGTTAACCCCCCCTAAATCATTTGGTAATTATGGAAGCATTAACAATGATAATGCATGAGCCAGTCCTGAGCCCGGCCCTTTGACTGTAACAGGGTCTAACAACAGGCTCATTATAAGAATAGTACTTAGCGTTGGCACAAAGTTCAACTCCCTCCTATAGTTCCTGCAAAGATGAGTAATGGTAATAAGCCCAGAAACACCTTTCAGGTTACCAACACAATGCATTGTGGGTCACTGGCTGCAAATGGGTCCAGCAGCACAACACTAGTCATTAGATGTGTTACTTACTTCTCTTGCGTGGTTGCATACTGGGTACGACTCCTCCGAACCTGCTCTCTGTCGAGTTACAGCATTGGTGGCATGTCCTTTCTCATTTCATTCAATAGGAAAGCAACCTGTGGAATAAATTGAAAACAAATTATTACAGTCCACTGTATAACAGTGGCGACTACCCGAAGTGGAGAAAGATAAACAATGTGCATTAAATGACAAAATAAACATGTAGGGCTATGGGAGAGGGATTAGTTCAAATAATTATACACTTCTAAGGAACCTCTTTAAAAAGTAACAGGGGGGGACAGGGGGGAGAGAACCAATGATTTGGCCTCCTAACAACCCTTTCATTGCCAAAAATGAGTCTGCTGTCTACAGCAGCAATGTCATACAGGCTCCTCTGCTGTTTTTGGGGGACCTAGACAATAATAATATTGGGAAGGGGGATTACCCCTTACCTTCCCCTCCCCATTTTTCACACAAACAGAATGCTCAGATAGGAAGTTGTATTTGGACTTTTTTGGTTGTTTAGGGCTGCATGTTAAAGTTATCCCCTATGTCCCACAATGACAATAACTGGATTACACCGTACGCCTCTACTGCCAAGGCCCAAATTGTGTCTCAAACAGGGCTCTTGGGTCAAACACAGAGCACATTTTGGGGGTAATTAAAATGCGATACTGCTGATTGGGGCACCATTGCACGGAAAAAACTTGAATGA
This sequence comes from Ascaphus truei, assembly GCF_040206685.1. Taxonomy (NCBI): domain Eukaryota; kingdom Metazoa; phylum Chordata; class Amphibia; order Anura; family Ascaphidae; genus Ascaphus; species Ascaphus truei. The sequence goes on along the minus strand of NC_134486.1, from coordinate 44,296,794 downwards.
GGCGATAATGTGAATGTCTAACAATAAGTAGGGGCCTCATTAGTTTAGTGGGACCCTAAGAAGTTGCTTAATTTACTTTTGTCATTTTGCCAACGCGGGCATTTCACACAGCTTCAACCTAGACAGTCTACCTCAGGGATCGGTACTGGGACCCCTGCTTTTTAACTTGTTTATTAATGACCTTGAGGTTGGCATAGAGCAAAGTCTCCATCTTTGCTGATGACACTAATTTATGTAAGGTAGTAGAATCAGAGCAGGATGTAATTTCTCTCCAGAAGGACTTGGAGAGACTGGAAACTTGGGCATGTAAATGGCAGGTGAGGTTTAATACAGATACATGTAAGGTTATGCATTTGGGAAACAAGAATAAAAAAAGTTAATCTACAAATTAAATGGGGATAATTTAGGGTAATCCTTGATGGAGAACAATTTAGGTGTGCTTGTAGACAGCAGGCTTAGCAATAGTGCCCAATGTCATGTAGTAGCTGTAATGGCAAACAAGATCTTATCTTGCATTAAACGGGCGATGGAAGGGAAGTAAACATAATTATGCCTCTTTACAAAGCATTAGTAAGACGACACCTCGAATGTGGAGTACAATTTTGGGCACCACTCCTTAGAATAGACATTATGTAACTAGAGAGAGTGCAGAGATGAGCCACCAAATTAATAAAGGGGATGGACAATCTGGTTTATGAGAGGCTAGTTAAATTAGATTTATTTACATTATAAAAGAGGTGTCTAAAAGGGGATATGATAACTATATACAAATATATTCAGGGACAGTACAAGGAACTTTCAAAAGAACTATTCATCCCAAGGACAGTACAAAGGACTCGGGGCCATCCCTTAAGGTTGGAGAAAAGGAGATTTCACAACCAGCAAAGGAAAGGGTTCTTTACAGTAAGGGCAGTTAAAATGTGGAATTCATTACCCATGGAGACCGTGATGGCAGGTACAATAGATTTGTTAAAAAAAGGATGGACATCTTTTTAGAAAGATTAAGTATATCCCTGTATACCTTTCAAGTAAACATTGGAAGGATGTTGATCCAGGGAGTAATCTGATTGCCAATTCTTGGAGTCAGGAAGGATAAGTCCCCTTATGAGATATCATTGGATGATATTTCACTGGGGTTTTATGTTTGCCTTCCTCTGGATCAATATACTGTAAGTACGGATATAGGTTAAAGTATCTGTGGTCTAAATTTAGCATAGGTTGAACTTGATGGACGTTGTCTTTTTTCAACCCCATCTACTATGTTACCATACAACAGTCTCCTTTTTGGCTTCTTTGACAATTAAGCAAGTTTCTAGTGGCAGTGCCACCCTGAAAGCAGATTACATGTCAGTTAGGCAGTTTGTGTGGCAGGTTTACTGAGAGATGACCCTTACACAGACGGATACATACACGCGTATGATGATATATACCCGCACACAAACACAGACCCACAACGATTCGAACCTTGATACAAAAACACAGATAGACAAAATACATACAGTACCCCCACACAAACACTGAGACTGATGCAGACCCCCACACCGAGAATGGTGCATACCCCCACACCGAGAATGGTGCATACCCCCACACATGAACACTGAGAATGGTGCATACCCCCACACCGAGAATGGTGCATACCCCCACACATGAACACTGAGAATGGTGCATACCCCCACACCGAGAATGATGCAGACCCCCACACTGAGAATGATGCATACCCCCACACATCATACATATCCTCACACACCACCCATGGAAGAATAAGAGGACAATAGTCACTACCCATTGACCTCCATCTCCGCTTAAAGCAAACTGATGTGGAAGAAATGGGTGTCCCTGGTGACAGTGATACTGAAGAACTTGCTTTGATTCACTTTGGGCCAAACACTCCTAAAAGCAGATCTACGCTCTTCTTATTGAGCCTGACTGAACTAAAGAAGCAGCAGCAATTCCAAAGACACAGTGGCCACCGCAAGTTGCCTCCCTCCCCATGTCTACAACTAGATTTTTTTTAAATTCACCTTTTGGAGGAAGTTTCAGTAACACAGAAAACTTCACCTTCCTCACATCAAACACGCTGTCTTACTTACAGGAATTTACCCGGTACTTTTAGTCACACCCCTTCCTTTGCCAGCTCAGAAAGACAGCCTGGCAGTAACCGATACATGCTTTTCTCTCATGTTTCCCACCAGTCTAACTCTCCATCTGTTGAATAACTGTGATAATTCAGGAGGTGATCACAGAAATTCAGAAGGATTACTTTAAAAATACACCGGTAGCTAAAAACACAAGATGTAATTAAAAATATTTAAGTAACCAGGTACATGTTTATTTCGTACAATTTGGAGACGCCTTCACGGGTCAGTTTAGCAAAATCCCCCCCCCCCCCCCCCCCCGTGCATTTTGGAATTAGACATTCAAGACTATATTAAAAAAATTAAAAAAAACCACCCTGAAAAATATCCTAAACAGTGAATTAAAGCACACGCACGTACCCACCTCTTCCTGGGACATTTTTTGAATGCTGCCTAAACTAGGGGATTCAGCAAAGCACCGCCAATAATTTATTAAACCTAGCACTCCTCCAGCTCAGTGAGAAATAACTGCATGTGCTGAAGCAGGAGTCCCCAGTGTTGACCCACAGGATCTTGTGGGTCAGATAAAAGATATTATTTTCGGTGTGAAACGACAACAGCAGCGATCGCGACCAAGATGTCGCGCCGCTCCTACTGTAAGCGCACGCGACGGATGCAATACATTTGTTTTGACGCAACGTCGCGTCGACGGGACTATAAGCGCGGCCTTACATGGCAGGTTGCCTTCACGTTACTGCAGATCCAGTTTATTGCAGGTCTAAGGAGTTACACATAAGAACCCCCTCTGGCATTGAAGGGGTTAATAAGCACCAAAAAATAACTGCGCCCGGCCCTATAATGAAACATGTAATGTCCGTTTTCCCTGGCTCTGCGGTCACCCTACTACCAAAGTTCCTTACACTTGTACAAGTATCTTCTGCCTCCTGATTCACCAGTCTTATTTACAGCATCTAGGTTTGTTTAGACATCTGTACCTTGTATGAAAACCACTCAGTCCTGATCAGCAACTGCTCCTCAGGCACCTCCCTTTCATGCAGCTGCAGCATATGCTAATCAATTAGGGCCCTTCCCTAATGAAATAAAGGGAGCCTGGACCCAATCCTGGTGTCAGTGCCTTGTGACCTTTGGCAAGTTACTTTATTGCCCTGTGCCGCAGGCATCCAGAAATAGATTGTGAGCTCTATGGAACAAAGACCTGTGCCTGCCAAAAAAATAATGATATGTACACCGCTGTGTACACGGTCAGCGCTATACAAGAAAAAAACCTATTCTAATTACCTCTAAACATTATTTTGGGAATTATCTGTAGAATAGAGGCAATTTATCCAGCGAACTGGATAAATAAGGGACTTGGCTCAATCTTCCTCAAACAGGAACAGGTTAAATAAGACTTGTTCAGCCTGGTCCTAAGACTTGTTCAGCCTGGTGCCAGCCTAACCTTATTATTACAACCCAACCCTAATCTAACCACCCACCCCTTGCCTTAACCCTAGCCAGCACTCTAAAAATCCTAATCTCTGCGAAAATAATTGACAGCTAAATAAGGGAGAGGGAGGTTGTTATAGAGCCGGCTGCTGAGTAATAAGACACTTTCTACCACTAGACATGACTGGGGAGACTGCGAGAGACCTCCCTTCCCCTTCCACTATTACCAGTCACCCACATAAACACAAATAATGACAGAAACCAGGTCCGGAGGTACAAGGCCGCGGCTATTTTATTTAAACATTAAATAATTGGGTAAATGCCAATCCCCGCCAGAATGCTCGTTGGACGGGTGAAAGGTCAAAGGTCCTTGAACCGATGACCCCTAAACCTCAAGCCGGGCCGTTAGCGCGAGTGGGCTCCTGGAAGTCACGTTTAGATGACACTCACCACCCTCCGCCCCACCAGGCTTTACCAGCACAGAGCCCCGTCTAGCAAGGACAAGCACTTACCCCCCCAAACTGTCGCCGCAACAGAGACAAGACCGTCAAACTGAACCATAAAGGGGTATCAAATATGGAGATTCATCTCCCCTCTATCAAGGAACTTCGGTCCTTATTGTCATATCTCTTTGAACAAAGTATATTGAACTTCACACTGGGGTGGGTGGAAATTTGATGGCAGGGAGCAGACTGAGTTTGCACCCTGCCGGACGGACTTTAAGGCCTCCCCCGCTCCTCACACACGCCCCTTGACCACGTCACCCCTGCTCCCGCCGGCAGGAAGGAGAGGTCAGGGAGGTGAGAAGGGAGCCTGATCCCCTGGTTTTGGCAGCCCCTCGCTAAGTGGTGAGGGCTGCTTTATGTTTATGTATGCAGTATCTTTAAAAAGTTGTGGCACTGTGCCAGATTTTAACTCATCACCAGAGAGGTGTTACACAGTTTGGCTAACTCACCTTAGTAATGTCAATCCTCTCACTTTCTATGGGAGTGCTATATGACCTTGTCTGTGTGGCTTTTAAAAAGCATTAGAAAATAAAGCATTTACCAAACATTGGGGCAGAGCTCCAGTCTCTGGATTGTAATCTAGAAAACAAAATAGCAATATGTAAGCTGTAAAAAATAGGAAAAGCTTTATAAAGCGAATCTTTTAATTAAAAAACAGAAGAAGTGGAATTATGTGTTTGTGAAACAAAAAAAAGTAATTGTACTCTGTGTGTACTTCATTACCCATGGAGACTGTGATGGCAGATACAATAGATGTGTGTATAGTAAAGTAGTAATTGTACTCTGGGTGTATAACAAAGTAGTAACGGTTCTCTGAGTGGATAACAAAGTAGGAATGGTACTCTGGGTGTAAAACAAAGTAGTAACGGTTCTCTGAGTGGATAACAAAGTAGGAATGGTACTCTGGGTGTATAACAAAGTAGTAATGGTACTCTGGGTGTATAACAAAGTAGTCACGGTTCTGTATCCTCTAATACCACCACACTGTGATACAGCGCCTTCATCGGGCATTAACATGTATGTGGGGTCTCCTGTAAAGAGGGGGGGGGGGGCTATACTATCCAGTCCTAGAAAGGGCACTCACACTGAATGTTATTCTCGCGAGATAAACACCAACATGTCTCCGCTCAACCGCAAGCTGCCTGCACGAATCAGGGCAACGGGTGACCCAACCAATCACAAAGGCTCACACATGCCGGGCGGAAGTGTGCAGCGACGGCTGTCTGCACAGCGTCTCGCCTCTATGGTCACATCAGCCTGTGCGCTTCCGCCCGTGTCCCGGAAGTCGGGAGAGAGATGTGATGTATGAGTGAGTATGTGTGGGTTGTGTGGGCTGAGCGGTCAGGTGTATGTGACAAGCCAGGGGTGCGTCCGATGTGACAGCTGTCATTGCTCTGTGTCATGTGACAATACAATAATATAGATGCACAGTCTCTCTGGCAGTATGTAGTGGGATATATTTATAAGTACTACAAATAATATATGACCTGCATAATAATAAGTCGGTGCATGTGTGCAGAGTGTGACATTGCTTGTGTTGTGTGTTAGATGCCTGGTATAAATATGAGGCATTTAGGTTTGTGTCAAAGTATATGCAATAAGTGCCTGTAACTGTATGTAGGCGAGAGGTATTTGTGTTTATGTAAGTTATCCCACCCCTTTGCATATCAGTGTGTGTGTGGCAGGGTAACAGTGCATGCTGTTGCAGGGGTGACAGTGCATTACAGGTCAGTCAGTGTGACAGGCGTGGTGTGTAGATGGCAGATGAAGGAGTAAGTGATGCTCTGAAGATCTCACTCTGGGGGTAGCTGGACAGAATGATCTCCCAAAGAGACAGAGGGGACCTTGCCAGGTTTTACACAGTTACTGATCCCAGGAGGCACCAGAAAGGCTTCACCATCTATAAAGTCACTGCCAGGGTAAGTAATGGGAACTGCCTTGGGTGAATAACCTGACAGGTTGAGGCCTGTGAAGTGTTACAGTATATATCTGGAGTGCACCTCACTCAGAAAACAGTCTTACATAGTGACAATCAATGCCCTGTTAGTCAGTGGCAGAGAGATATATCAGGACAGTTTTGGAGCAAAACTGGTACAAAGTGTAGGTAGGTGTTCTGGTAAGTGCGAACGCAAGGGGCCAAGCTTTATGTATGAGGTGTGAAGATCAGCAATGGAGCTACTCGTATACTTGGTTAGGGGAGTGATCCCAAGATAGCACAGAATGCTGCTGATTAGGGTAGAAATAGAGAACAACATCATGTATTAAAGAGCACCTCTGCAGCCACTTATATTTGATATTGTAAGTAATAATCTGCAAAGCCTCATTGCCGTTTCAAACACGGGCCGCCTCAAACACAAATATTGTGGACAATGTGTGAATGCTGTCAAAATAGTGGGCCTGAGGGTTAATCACCACACACCTTCTGAACGGTGTCGTTTTTGTTAGCTAAGCAGACAAGTGTTTTTTATTTTTTTGTGAGACTTCATTAAAATGAATTCATAATGCTTTCTGGTGGACGATATACAAGGTACTGTATCTCCATGCATCCTTAATACTGCATTTTAGTAATGAGTATCACAGAGTGTCAGTGTTGCTTATTTGAGGCCTTGTTCTTGACATGCCATTTGAAATTGCTTGATTTCGGAGTACATGCATGAAAAACTGCTCTCTAATGTCTCTCTTTTATAATGCACAGCTGCCTTCTGTTGGGTACCCCCCCTGTCCAGTGTAAGCTACTTTTATGTGATCTGAAGTCGATCCATTTAGATAGCAGACCATAAACCAAAGTGAGCCTGTGCCCGACTCAGTTCCTATTTTTCCGTTAAAGTATTGATGTTGAGGGGGAGGGGAGTTGTACTACATAATGATACAGTGTAAAATATTAAAATGAAACAAGCAAGTGGTTGGGGAGAGTTTGATATTTAAAGATACAAGGTTAGTACCGGACCCCAGCCAACTAGTATGAAATTAGCTCTGTGACACTGGTGGGTACTGGCATCAATGTAACATGCGATATACCACTCGCCTGTTACCGTCCTAGTATGATGGATATATATATATATATATATATATATATATATATATATATATATATAAAACCATTCTGTTCACAAATAGGGTCGGCTGAGCACAGGTTAGGCTGCAATATTCTCTATATATAAAAGTAGATGGATAAGGGAAATGCAAATGATTGCAACAAGTCTAGATAACCTCTTATCCAAAATATATATAGACCCTGAAGAAGGGCATGTAATCTTGTTAGACAAATATGCTGGTCTCACTGTGTGTATATAATCCGAATAGACTGATGTAATTGTACCAGTCACATTAGGTAAGTAACAAATAAATGTACAAGACGTCCTCACAATAAGGCTAAGGTTACATAGATACAATGTAAGTGGCTGGTAATAACTAACCATCTAACCGAGTCTTTCACATTTTCTTAAAGCCCGGGGTATACACTTCATATCACACAACAACTTCAGTATGAAGCTGTTGGACTTTGTTCTGACATGTAATTTTTTTCTGTTTGATAACTATTTGTTGCATCAAATATAGAGCACGGGTCATGGGGACAACCTGTGCTCCCACCTATGCAAATGTATATCTGTGCTTGTGGGACGAGACAGCTGTGTTCTGTGAATCACAAGAGATAACAAAACACAGAACCCCAGCAAGCTCTTTTTGGGAACCCCTGAGCCCCCACAAAATATATATATATGTATATGTGTCAAAATGGAGTGCTATTGAGCGTGGCATATGTATACAACAGACGACAGAGAAGCCCAATGCTACATCCAACATGACAGAAATACACAGTAAAATACTTATATATTCTCTTGAAATAGGGTCATTTAGTTTAACCCTTTGGCCAAAGCGTTGTAAGCTTGCGAGCCACGTCAAGGCAGACACCTGTTCGCAAGGCCTAACACTACCAGATAAAATACTAATATACCTCTATTAGGATTAAAATTCTCATTTACCTCATTCTCAGCTGTTCCAGCTGGTGGAGGTTAGTGGCTCCTCCTTCCCAGGTTTTAAGCCCGCCCCTCCCCACTTCCCTAGTTTGCAAGTGCCTCATTCTGCTGGATATAGACCCACTGTGGTCTTTCTCCCTCCTAATAGAGGTAAATGAGAATTTTAATCCTAATAGAGGTATATTGGTATTTTATCTGGTAGTGTTAGGACTTGCGAACAGGTGTCTGCCTTGACGTGGCTCGCAAGCTTACAACGCTTTGGTCAAAGGGTTAAACTAAATTACCCTATTTCAAGAGAATATATAAGTATTTTACTGTGTATTTCTGTCATGTTGGATGTAGCATTGGGCTTATCTGTCGTCTGTTGTAATCACAAGAGATATACACGGAACAGGTTATCTTATGGATTAGATATATTGACGATGTGTTGTTGCTGTGGGGCGGTACGGAGGAGTTATTTGGAGAACTTATTGGTGACTTAAATACTATCGACAACAATTTAAAACTAACATACCAGGTCCAAAAAGACAGAATTGATTTCCTTGATATCACTATCTTCAAGACTGAAGATGGTATACTTGAAACTAGCCTTTTCCGTAAACCAACGTCTGCCAACAGCTTGGTGAGGGCAGATAGCCACCATCCCAGACACATTGTTGCCAATATTCCAGTGGGACAGTTTCTGCGGCTACGCCGGAACTGTTCTATATGGAAGGAATATAAAAATCAAGCGGATGATATGAGTAGGCGATTTTACGAAAGGGGCTATAGTAAGACATCTGTAAAGAAAGGATACTATAGAGCCCTTAATATTTCAAGAAATGACCTACTCACCAAGAAAGTACTGTAAGTAAACCAATGGATGACACAGTGAGATTCATTAATACCTATAATGATCAATGGCGGGATGTGAAAGAAATTTTGAACAGATATTGGTACATTTTATTGGAAGATACAGATCTAAAACAGGTATTGGGGAATACACCAAGCATGGGATGTAGAAGATCAAAAAATATAAAAGATTGTTTAGTTCGGAGCCATTTCCAGACTCCATCTACAAGGACATGGCTAGGAGAAAAACTTAAGGGATCATACCCATGTGCTAGGCGTACAGCCTGTAAGTTCACGAAGTTCACGAAGGTCAGGAAGGAATTTTTGAATTCAACTCTAAAAGCAACCTATAAGGTGGAAGACTTTATAAACGGTATTACTAGAGGGGTAATCTACCTGATAACCTGTATGTGTGGAAAGCTGTATGTGGGTAAAACCCACAGGCAGCTGAAAGTAAGAATTCTGGAACACATCAGGGCAATCAGGAATGGTTTGGATACCCCGGTTGCAAGACATGTAATACAAGCACATGATGGGGATCAAGATGTCCTGACCTTCATGGGCATTGAACATGTTCCATTTGGTCAATGTAGGGGAGACTGGGACAGACATCTATTGTCGGATATTCCAGCTTCAAACACAGGCTCCAATGGGGCTCAAAGATTGCTTTATATACTCCTCCTTCCTATAAATCCACCTGGCCCAGTAATATCAAGGGGATCATGGTATATAGTTTAAAGCTGCAGTTCAGTCAATATCCTGCATGTTTGTTTGTTTTAATAAATCAGTTCTGTAGTAAGAAAAAATACTTTTAGCATTTTCTGTTTTTAAAAATACAACTTTGAAAGACCAATTTTCTTGTATTCTATTTTAACAGCCATTTGCTAAGGCACTGCCCCTTCATGTCCTGTCACAAGCTCTGGCACACCCCTTTGTCAGCCCTGCCCTCCCTCTAGCACTTGTCAATGCAGCAGTGCTCATGAATATTCATGAGCTTCCACTGCCAGTCAAGCAGATTATAAACAAATGCCAGCTTTTAATTTGTCACCAAATTTCGACCTATCAATACATGGAAAACGAATTGAGCTGCAGCTATACTGTTCTTTAGGTAATTAGAGATTGCACACATGAAACTATTGAAGTAAAAAAATAAATGTAAAAAAAAAAAAAAAAAAAAGACTGAACTGCAGCTTTAATAAACGAATAGATCTGTATTGACCAATAGACCAAAATAGCACTAGGGGCTCTTCATTCCTACACTACAAACATAATTATATGATTATATATTGTATCACACTTTAGGATTAATGAAGTATAGTACTCCTAGGGGCATTTTCATATCATGTTTCTGTTTCCACTATGTATCTATCTGTATTTGTTCCAGGTTCTCATCCCACCAAGCGTCTTGCTGCTTTATTTTCACTGTCATCTCTAATTACACATCACGTTAGCAACAATATATACATTCTGTCTGTATATACAATGTATACAGTCTCTAACTTACTCACGTATTTCAGCAATCAAATACTAATTTGTGTCCTAATTGAACCACATGTGACCGATCTATGTCTATTGGTCACACAATGAACATCCTGCAACGATTGGCTAGCAGGATGACGCATAAATTACTTCAGTGTATTTATTGAAGTTCAGGGATCAGCATTTTAGACTCCTCTCCCTGATGAAGCATGTTCAACGTGCGAAACATATGTCGGCAAGAGGACGTCGATGAAGTGGTGATCCCGACAGGCGTTTTACTGTGAACTCTACTGACAATACGGCCTGTATAAGTGTTTTTTATTTTTCCTTACTGGCTCTCTGTGGCTACTGTTAGTTTGTATAGGTGTGATTTATGTACCTCACACTTGTCTATACCTTCGGAGACCTCTGGTACACGGTCAGCATATCTGTAGGGTTGGTGTGTATGAGGGGGGTGACCTCCGCTGTGCAGCGTGCCTGCGCAGCTTCCGGGTGCATGAGGAATGCTCCTCTTGGCACAGTATACTAGTGCAGCCTCGGTACGTGTGGGGAATATTTGTTTCCTTCTTGCAACATAGTAACTACTGCCTACGCGCACGGGGACTGTGAGCTCTCTGATGTGGTATGGGGATGATCGATAACCACCCACTAACAGTGTTTACGCTGCCCCATGGCGCTTGAAGAGTGCTCTATTCTGCATAACATACTAGTACAGCTCCGCTGCATGTGGGGAATATACGCCTCCTCTCTGCAACACATTACGACTAGATGTTGACACATGGAGGCTGTGAGCCCTTACACTCGGTTAGATGGTTAGTTATTACCAGCCACTTACATTGTATCTATGTAACCTTAGCCTTATTGTGAGGACGTCTTGTACATTTATTTGTTACTTACCTAATGTGACTGGTACAATTACATCAGTGAGACCAGCATATTTGTCTTAACAAGATTACATGCCCTTGTTCAGGGTCTCTATATATTTTGAATAAGAGGTTATCTAGACTTGTTGCAATCATTTGCATTTCCCTTATCCATCTACTTTTATATATAGAGAATATTGCAGCCTAACCTGTGGTCAGCCGACCCAATTTGTGTACAGAATGGTAATATATATATATATATATATATGTGTAGAGGTATCAGTACCGTGTTAGCCGAGCTTCAATAATCAAAAAATAAATAGATGATACCGTTCTGTGGCTAACGAAATGCTTTTATTTGTGCGAGCTTTCGAGATACACTGATCTCTTCTTCCTGCGATGTTACAATGAATGAAGCAAGGATTACTTAAAAACAGTGTCTCTTGGAATGTTATCTGTGTTGGTCCTTCCCCCGGTGTGGATGAGATTTATGGCTGGAGGTGTCAAAGGGTAACTGAAAGCAAGTGAAGAAAGAGTGTGTATGTGTATCAGTGTGAATAAAAATGAATGGAGAGCCCACAGTATAAACAGTGCTCTACACAAGGTGTGTGTGGAGTGAGAGGGGATATAAATGGTGTGGGTGGGTGTGGAAATGTGAGAGTTTGTAGCACAACTAAAAGTGTGTGTGGATACTATGTGGTCCCTATTGGTGTATAGGGATGGAAAAATAAGGAGTATTAGTATGTGTGAGAGACAGCTGTGTGTGCAAACATATAGCACAGAATGTACATACATGGCCTTTAGCGCTCATGGGAAGAGGCTCTCTTCCCATGAGCGCTAAAGGCCATGTATGTACATACTGTGCTATATGTTTGCACACACAGCTGTCTCTCACACATACTAATACTCCTTATTTTTCCATCCCTATACACCAATAGGGACCACATAGTATCCACACACACTTTTAGTTGTGCTACAAACTCTCACATTTCCACACCCACCCACACCATTTATATCCCCTCTCACTCCACACACACCTTGTGTAGAGCACTGTTTATACTGTGGGCTCTCCATTCATTTTTATTCACACTGATACACATACACACTCTTTCTTCACTTGCTTTCAGTTACCCTTTGACACCTCCAGCCATAAATCTCATCCACACCGGGGGAAGGACCAACACAGATAACATTCCAAGAGACACTGTTTTTAAGTAATCCTTGCTTCATTCATTGTAACATCGCCGGAAGAAGAGATCAGTGTATCTCGAAAGCTCGCACAAATAAAAGCATTTCGTTAGCCACAGAACGGTATCGTCTATTTATTTTTTGATTATATATATATATATATATATATATATATATATAATCTATTAAGGTATGGTGGGTAAAAAAAGTGAAGGTCTGCAACCCTGTCTTTCACCATTATCACCCAGCAAACAGCACTTCCACTGCAGCAAGGGATTCTGGGAAATGACATGCAAATGAATATACAGGAATATTTACAGTTGCTTTATGCTTTACTGTGGAGGGTTTTAGTCACTTTTTTTACCCACCATAACCTTAATAGGCGTGGTGATTACCTACTCTTATCTCATTTGAGCAAATGTCAGTAAGCCAACCTCACACTGATGAGACCCATCAAGGTTGAAACATGTCTGTGAGTGGGTTAACTGACTTTGCATCTCCCAAGTCCTTGCTTAAAAGCTGTGTTTAAAGCAGCATGCATTGACTAAGGGTTGCTCATGTAATGTGAGCATGAGATAAAAAGTGGCACTGTGTGCTCATTTGCATGTCATTTCCCAGAATCCCTTGCTGCAGTGGAAGTGCTGTTTGCTGGGTGATAATGGTGAAAGACAGGGTTGCAGACCTGTCTAAGACATGCAAATGAATATACAGGAATATTTACAGTTGCTTTATATATATATATATATATATATATATATTATGTACACCATTATATTTAGCATTGTGCATATGTATACAATAGTGGTTCAGCTCAGCCTTGGGATCACCATGACACTTTGAGGATTTTAAAATTAATTGTAAATTAGATTGTAAATACTTCATTTGTTTATATATAATTAAATTAAATAAAGTTTAGTTTATTATTTTTGTCTTTTTAAGCTGTTCCTTGGGATCTATTTGATCGCCATCCAGATACTATCTGAGGGACTATTTAGGGCCATGTATTCTAAAATTAAGTATAGAGTGCAATAATTGTGGTACTTTGGCTCTTCAGATCAATGTCTTGGGTACTGGCATCAAGTAAGGAGATGTTGGCCCATTTCTGCTGATAGGCCGTAAGGCGTCTTCCAGTGCTATAAGGTTTTTGTTTGTTATGAACTCGCACTGCTTAGGAAATATGGGTGTAAATCCCAGTTAAAGCGAGCAGATGATGAAGTAAGATTAGCTGGACATTTTCTGTGCTAGCAGACTCACTTTGCATTGTCACACCCCAGTCTGCAGGAGAACTAGTCGCCCATGTCTCTCTCCCTACATGAAACCGGGACTGCCATGAAACGTTTTATATTTCAAATCTTGTTTGAAAATGGTATTCCTGTCGCTTGTACCCAGATAATTACCTTTAAAGCAGCACGTGTCCATTTTTGAGATCCGAGGATAAATAGTCGGTGCTGCATCTGGGTATTTCTAACCTGACAACCTGAACCCAGCCTAGGGAAGGGTCAGGCCTGGGCAATGCAAGCCCTCATTCCTACAGAATGCAGCGCTTCAGCCTCCTATAGCCACATTTGAGACTGTAAAAACCAGCACTACTTGCTTATTTATCTCTTAAGTAGCCGGAGTATAGAGGTTTTTTCTTTTTTTAACCATGATCACTCGATTCAAAGACATTACCATTAGAATTAGGCATACATATTCAATACTCCATCTGTTGGCATTGTACAGGGTGTGGCTGAGGAACAATTATTTTCTTTATTGTGTACACCACATTTAGGAAACTTGTTTACCGAGTTTAGTACAACTGATGCAAGTTTGGACATACAGCAGATGGGGATTAATGGTGTCACTGTTACGAAGTGGAATCGAACAGCAATCAAACGCCTAAAGAATAGGAAAGCACCCGGCATTGATGCCATTCCCGCAGAAGCTCTCAAAGTGGGTGGAGAAGTTGTCGTGAATCAATTAAAAGGCCTATGCAACATCTTTTGGAGCAAAACTGATGTGCCACAAGATTTCAAAGACGCAATAATCGTGCCGATACATAAAAAAGGCGACCCAGCTAATTGTAAAAAATATAGGGGCATAAGCTTGCTATCAACATCTGCAAAGCTTTTGACTTCTACTATCCGAACCAGACTACTTAAACGCAGAGAATTGAACTGCAGGGAAGAACAGGCTGGGTTTAGACAAGGAAGAGGGTGTACGGACCAAATTTTCACACTTCGACAACTTGCAGAAATACAACTCCGCTGCAAAAAAGATACCTTATCCAAGGGAGTCAAACAAAGTTGCATAATATCGCCTATGTTATTCAATATTACCATGGAGTGGATTCCCAGAAAAACTTTTAAAGACAGGTCTGTCGTACAAGTGGAAAGCGAGTTTGTTCTCACGGACCTTGTATACGCCGATGACATAGTGTTCTTAGCGGATACAGCCCAAGAGGCACAAGAAACTTTGAACGACATGCAAGCCAATGCAAAGAAGCTCGGATTTTCCATTAATACGGAAAAGACGAAATGCATATTTACCGTACCCAACAGATTCAACTTCAACTGGACGGCAACCCAATCGAGCGAGGGAACTAATTGAAACACCTAGGGTCTATTATTGATAGCCAAAGCATAGCTACGAACGACATCAAAAGCCGCATTGGTAGCGCCACTGTAGCGTTCTCCTCCTTAAAGAAATGCTTGTGGAACCAACAGGACGTGATAAATGTAACAAAAATGCGAATATTTAACGCCTCAATACGCACCATTTTACTGTATGGCTCAGAAACATGGACACTACTCAAAAGCGATAGGAACCTACTCGAACGATTCCAACTAAGATGTGTACGTAACATTCTCCATATTACGCAACGAGACCGATGGAAAAATGAAGACGTGCGGTTAGCCTGTCAAAACCAGTCCACAATCAACCAGTACATTAAGCGACAAAGACTTAGGTGGTTTGACAACGTCTGCCGCATGCACATCACCAGACTACCATACCAGTGCCTCAACACCACACGACCCATGGGCTGGAAAGTGGACCGAAATGCTCCAAAGAAAACACGGTCGAACCAGGTGGCGCAAGATCTCAAACCGCTCCACTTCACATCAGCTAAAGCCCAAAAAGCCGCCCTAAATCGAGATCAATGGCGCGGAATCACTAGAGACGTATTGAACATCCTGCCGCTGGCCTCCACAACGCATCGCTCCTTACCTTATAAAAGATGAAGCGATGTCGTTTAAGGAGTATATACCATATACCATGTGGAATCGGGATTGACAACATTATAATGTACATTTTTTTACTTTTCATATGATCTGTACAGATTAAAGCAGCAGTCCGTGCTGATCGCCATCCTCTTTTGGCTTTTTTTAAAATTTATTTATTTACTTCAAGAAAGATTTTTAAAAGCAGACGCTGCCTTCTGGCGATTTATAAGCACTTCAATTTGTAAGTGTCCGTCAAATTAAAAGGGAGCTCTCCCCAGAGTCCAGTGCAGTTTTAAGGTTACCATGGTAACCTCAGAAGCCAGAGATTCCAAAAATCATGATTTTTTTTAACACTTTGTTTAAATTTTTTTTTTTTTAAAGATCATGACAAGGTCAAGTAACGAACAGATGAGCTAAACTCACAGGCTTCTGGGGCGGTGGGGGGAGATTGCGGATTTCTGATTCTTTTATCCCAAATAACACCAATTTTGACTTGAGTTTTAAAATAAAGACATCATTTTTCTTCTTTTCTTCTTTTTTCAGATTGTTTCAAGAAAGAGCCCTGAGGATGTCCAGGAGGTAATTTTTATAACCCCCCTCTCCCCCCCCCCTAAAAGGAGTTATTTTTCTCTCGTTTGTATTTGGCACTAGATCAGCAGGGTATAATCGGTCTTATTAATACACTTTCTTATGCATCAGATCAGGGATTCGGTCAGTGGGATGAAGGTTGCAGTGGGAGCTGAAACTTGGAGATAATGTATTAGAAGTGAGATAGAAGTGCCATGTAGAAATAATAATGTTTAGTACCAGCAAGTGCATGCAGCGCTTTTCAGAGACATTATACAAGACCTAATGCAGGGGAGGAGTAATACAGATGGGTGCATAGTAGTATCACGTTTAACATTGTGGAAAATGAGTGTCTCAAAGGAGCTTACCATCTGACAGCTGTTTAAGGAGAGACACAATGGAAGTGCAGATTGTACAGGGCATCTGTATAGTATGTGCCTGCATCTGTGTAATGTAACTTATTAACTTACCAGTTTTGTATGTGCGTTGCCTAAAGTTTTTCTTTACCTTTACTTCCTACTCGGACTGTCATGTAAATTGCTATTGAAGCAACATAAACAGAAGAGTGAGATCTTTTTGTGTAGAGTCCCTTTCAAAGTGAAAAAGATCTTGGTATCGGCCAGGTACATAATAAGCTGAACTACATGGAAGTAATGTGAATTTTTGCAAGAACCCTCCCCAGTGTAAGGACTGGACTTAAAGTAAATGGAATATATGAGGGTCCCAAGCGCTCAAAAAACTAGCCGTACATTTTCTCACTAGACCAAAATAATACCTCTACTCGGTTGTTCAAACAGACATCACTGTCCCTTGGCATAATGCATAGTGGCTGACAACGTTTTGGGCCACTGAGCCCTTTTTTCAGTCGGTGAGAGAACTGAGGAGTGTCCGGTCTATTAACTTTCGAGGCGGGTGGCATATGTGCCACGAACAGATGACGTTCTGCGCTACCATGTCCGCTGTGCAGCTCCACGTGACGTAACAACCTCACAGCCAGCCCGTGTCCCTAGTCATAGTAACCAACCTCAAATCAAAGTGTGGCCCAACTGGTAAATACAGGTAGAACGTGCTGCCCGGGCCTCTCTCAGACTGGAATAAGGGCACGCGGGCCTGAGACATTGTCAGTCTGTTTGCATTATGCTAACGGGCAGTCAAGTGTGTAAGAACAGGTAACAAGCAGAGGAATTCTTTTGCATTCTACATTATTTGTCTGGTGAGAGAAATAATTTTTTTGAGTATTTGGGATACCCCTATAGTACCTGTGGGGGTGAGGTGCTGTTTTGATTCAGATCCATACTTCCCTTGCTGCTGTGTACCAGAGCGTACATCAGAATCTAGTAAGACTACTGCTTGGACACGCTATTTGTAGGAGTTAGAGACGTCACTCATTTTCTCATCCTAGGGCTGGATTTAAGGTTATTAAACGTGCGCTGGCTTCTGCTTCTGATGATGCGCCGGCCCTCGGTTTTTAAAATGTAACGTTAAATTGCAAATCTATCACTTTAATTTTAAATCTTTTAAACTGCGCTTCTTGACTTGGTTTTGCTTTTTTTTCTTAACTGTTTTTGAAATGTTTTATTTATTTATCACCTTAACTGGGGATGTTTCCTGCAATTGCTCTGTGGTCTTGTGACCTCCAAAGGTGCGGGCTCGGTCTGGCTGGGTCACGGCTTTCTGTCGGTGACACTGGTAACCAAATGTTTTGTAGATTTTTAAAATGTATTTTTAGGAATGTACAAAAATGTTAAATCGTGTTTGGATGCCGGAAGACCCCGGAGCTGGTATGCGAAGAAAATCATTTTTGGTGGGGATTGCTGCTTTTAAAGCATACTGGAAATCAACAGTTTTGTTATGTCATTCAGTGTACTATTTTTATTGTAACAATCTCTGAAAACATTTAAAGGGAAACCCCTGAAGCCCAACAAACCTAGGATGTGAGACTGCCTGTTATGTAGAGTGATACTCCCTCTGCAGATTGGTGGAAGGTAAGGCCTCGTTCAGGGTGCCAGCTGCAGGACTCGGATGGAGGGCGTGAGGGAGGCAGTGCTGCAGTTTGCTGGGCGATCTGTGTTTATCCCCCAGCAGACTTTTCTGCGTTGGGGAGGGGGCGGGGTTACACACAGCAGGGTAAGTATCCAAGTTGCAGTCATGAAATCATTCTGAAGAATGATTTCATTGGCTGCCTTGGTCCCTGTGACGCTGCTGCAGCTCCAAAAAAACAAATTTTCGTTTATTGAAACTGTAGTCAGCTTCAAGTCCTGGCTTCGGAGACAGGGCGGTTGCTACCCTGAAAACCAGTATTCAAATTGAATACTTTGTTTCTCACGGCAGCACGCCCTCCCTCCGAAGCCAGCACCCTGACCTTGGCCTAATAGAGGTGTTTCTGTGATATAAACACGTCCTCTGCTGGGGACAGAAGAAGATACCACCCCATCCAGTGGCAGATGTGGGTAATGCATGTCAAAGTCTAGTGTTTTCAAATGAAAATGTCCTATTTCATTTGTGGATTTAAAGGGGCAGTTCAGCCTACCTGCAAAAAAAAATGCTTTGAAATAACATTGAAAGCATAAGTAAAAACAAAAAGACCTACCTGAACTTCCGTATAGGTGATGATCTTCCCAGCAATCAGGGCCCTCTCCGTTCCATTTGGGACATCGGAAACCATGACAGACACTCACCAGGGACCAGCAGCCCTTCAGATTGCAGCTTCCTGGTTCCCGTGCGGTCGAGTTGCTGTGAGGTCCTCGGGGGCGTGTCTGGGGGGGTCTCGGTATTCATGATGGAATGGAGAAGGCATTGATCACTGTCCCTTTTGCTGCCGTACGGGCCAGAAACACATTACTTTGCAATGGGGCCAATAGCTTATGAGGAACATATAACGAGGTTAACAGATGTCACTTCGTATCTGTACATTTCTCTGCAGCAGATTTTAACCCCTTAACTGTTCCATGACATAGTTAGCACATCTTTTGTGCTGATTTCCCAGGGTAGATTGCATTCTGCGCTCCTGCGGAGTATTGCGCATGATCTGACCAGACATGTCACAGAAGAGGAGACCCCATTCCCATTCTCATTCGTTTGCGCCGTAGGTGACGTCACCATCTTGTGATCACTCCCGAAAAGCGATCGCAATGTGCCGGAGGGGCAGTGGCATTCTGCAGCTCCTGCCACTCCGGCATGCAACGGGTTAATACTTTTCTAAAGGACATATCGAGCCAGAGTCATTTCCGTATGAAACGCAAGGGAACATTTCCATTCCAGCCACTTCACGCGCGACGAGGAAAACATATCCACCACCGCTTCCCAATAATTCAGAGATGGGATATACCTGTTAACTTCACATTCTTTCATCAACAAGCAGTCCCAGCGGAAGTTCACCTCCCGTGGCTCTTGGTCTCGCTCTCTATGTGGCTCAAAAGTGTCGACCCCATTAAGCACTGGGAGATGTATTTGTCCATTGTGTAACTTAGCTGTAAGATAAGGGCCCACTTCATTTAAACGCGTAGGCACTTCTTTTTCTGTATGCGCCGGGATCTTTGGCTACAGTAAAGGTCGAAACTGCCATTTTGGGAAATATCTAATTGCTCCCTAAGGCCGCGCTTATAGTGCGCGTGACGGCGACAGGTGACGTCGCCGCTAGCGAAAGTTGTAATTCGATTTGCGGCGATGTCGCGGGCGACCAGGTCATTGATTTGGTTCAGAGGCTGTCGCATGTGGCGACAGCCTCTGAAAAATAAAATTTGACCGGCTTCCAAATTTCGCATCGCTCCTGTCGCGTCGCGCTTACTATAAACATTTGCGACGACGGCAATACATTTGTTTTTGGGCGACGTCGCGTCGCCGGCACTATAAGCGCAGCCTTAGGCAGTACTGAGAAAGACAAAGATTCCCTTATAGCTGCACTCAGAAACACCCCTACAGATTAAAAACGTAAAACTTTAATATATATATTGAAATAAATGGGTCCTGAATATGGCCCCCGCTGAAACAGAGTAGGTGAAACGTACATCGGGTACGTCTGACGTCACTTCTGTGTGGCGTTGACTCATCGGAGAGGTGTGTGCGTGTGCCTGTCAGCGCTTAGGGAGACTGCATTCGTGGTCAGCTCAGCGCTCTGAGATAGGAGGTCCTATTGGGGTGATTTTAGGCTTATATTCCACCCAGTAGCTAGACAGTATGGAAACACGAGAGCTAGAACATAGTCACAGTTAATCTCAAACTGTACATTGTGTCTATTGGACTAGTGTGTAATCTAGCACTCAGATATAGCGTCTTACAAAGGGAGAGCTTGTAACTTCTATGTAAATAGTGGGATATTTTTCTAATGGGTGTCTCTCCACACCAGATATGATACAGTCCCCAAGTAACTATTCACCAACTCCCTAAGTGGGATACTTTTGTAGCTATATCTAATTTTGTCAAACGATATCTGCGGTTGGTAAAGTTTCCCTGCAGTTCATTAGGCAGGGGATACTGTTAATTGGACCATTTGAGGCTTTTCTAATAGCCTCACCTCGCCTCACCCCAAGGTGTTTGTCCACCAGAAACTTATAGTTCCACATGGCATTACAAATCAACTCGTATTAAAGTTGTACAATTCAGATATTATTGTGTGGATTATAATTTAATATCGGTATTCATTCCATGCACACACCTACCTCCATTTTTAATTGTTTTTATACATATTGTTTTTGTCGTTATCAGGACCCGTTTATTTTTAATATATCTATTAAAGTTTAAGTTTTTAATCTGTAGGGGTGTCTTTTTTTCTTTCTCATTACTATGCAAATCCCAGTCCTTGCCAGCACCCCTTCCCTGTGGGTCCCTGATTATATTCACTCCCAAGTATATGCCCCCTTTGTGTAGAGCAGGATTTCCAAACCTCCTTGGGGGGCCGCCTTCATTGCCCCTAAGACATTTGTAAAAGGGAAGTCCCTCCTACCAACGTACCAGCTCTCTGTTAAGGTCCATAAGAAATGCACTTTGTGACTTATTTCCAAGAAACAAAAGCAGAGAAATCTTTGCTTTTAGAATAGTTAGATTTGTTTAAGAAAACCAATTATATTATGCGCTCAAAATAGCAAATGCATTCTTACCCCGGGGGCCCCCTAGTGGGGTATAATGCCAGAACATTTTATGTCTCTCAGATGGAACCTTCATCAGCAAAGCAGATGGTTCCTAGGGCTATTACTGGCCGTAGTTTTAATTCCATCATATTGTCCAGAGTTTTTCAACCTTTTTTTGGTCAAGGAACCCTAGAATTAGATTGTGAAATTCTGGGGAACCCCAACCCTCCCCCCCACCACGGAGTCTCCTCCCCCACCACGGAGTCTCCTCCCCCACCACGGAGTCTCCTCCCCCACCACGGAGTCTCCTCCCCCACCACGGAGTCTCCTCCCCCACCACCGAGTCTCCTCCCCCACCACCGAGTCTCCTCCCCCACCACCGAGTCTCCTCCCCCACCACCGAGTCTCCTCCCCCACCACCGAGTCTCCTCCCCCACCACCGAGTCTCCTCCCCCACCACCGAGTCTCCTCCCCCACCACCCCACGGTCTCCTCCTCCCCCCCCCACGGTCTCTTCCTCCCCCCCCCACGGTCTCTTCCTTCCCCCCCCCATGGTCTCTTCCTTCCCCCCCCCATGGTCTCTTCCTCCCCCCCCCCCCACGGTCTCTTCCTCCCCCCCCCCCCCCACGGTCTCTTCCTTCCCCCCCCCCCACGGTCTCTTCCTTCCCCCCCCCCCACGGTCTCTCCCCCCCCCCACGGTCTCTCCTCTCCCCCCCCACGGTCTCTCCTCTCCCCCCCCCACGGTCTCTCCTCCCCCCCCCCACAGTCTCTCCCCCCCCCACAGTCTCTCCCCCCCCACGGTCTCTCCTCCCCCCCCCCCACGGTCTCTCCTCCCCCCCCCCACGGTCTCTCCTCCCCCCCCCCACGGTCTCTCCTCCCCCCCCCCCCCACGGTCTCTCCTCCCCCCCCACGGTCTCTCCTCCCCCCCCCCCCACGGTCTCTCCTCCCCCCCCCACGGTCTCTCCTCCCCCCCCCCACGGTCTCTCCTCCCCCCCCCCCCCCACGGTCTCTCCTCCCCCCCCACGGTCTCTCCTCCCCCCCCACGGTCTCTCCCCCCCCCCCACGGTCTCTCCTCCCCCCCCCCCACGGTCTCTCCTCCCCCCCCCCACGGTCTCTCCTCCCCCCCCCACGGTCTCTCCTCCCCCCCCCCCCACGGTCTCTCCTCCCCCCCCCCACGTTCTCTCCTCTCCCCCCCCACGGTCTCTCCTCCCCCCCCCCCCCACGGTCTCTCCTCCCCCCCCCCCCACGGTCTCTCCTCCCCCCCCCCCCACGGTCTCTCCTCCCCCCCCCCACGGTCTCTCCTCCCTCCCCCCCCCCCCACGGTCTCTCCTCCCCCCCCCACGGTCTCTCCTCCCACCCTCCCCACTGTCTCTCCTCCCACCCTCCCCACTGTCTCTCCTCCCACCCTCCCCACTGTCTCTCCTCCCACCCTCCCCACTGTCTCTCCTCCCACCCCCCCCACTGTCTCTCCTCCCCCCCCCACTGTCTCTCCCCCCCCCCCCCCCCTGGTAACTAAATGCATTGGAGAAGGAGTGCCTCAGTGAGTAAAGACACTGACTGGCACTCGAGTTTGAATTAGGGGAACTTGGTTCAATTCCCGGTGTCAGCTCACCCAGGCAGGGACCTGCGCCTGTAACAATCCTGTGCGCTGCGTACCGCACACTATACTGTCATTGTGACGCGCTCTGAGTCCCATTGGGAGAAAAGCTCTAAATGAAATAAAGTTATTATTATTAATGTGCAATGTTTACCTGTAACCCGGGATTGGGCCGATCGGGTGCGTTTGCCGATAGATTCTCGGATCCTCGGTCACTCTCCACCTATTTAGTCTGTCCTGTTTATAAACGATTGGGCCAGAAGGAGCCAAATGGCAAAATGTGCGAACATTTTGTGGGATTATTTCCAGTGACAAGAAAACCCTTTCTTTTCATTTTTCTCAAGGCACAGAAAAGTAAGTGTTCACCCTAAATGTGACCTATTCTTTGTAAGGAAGCCAATTGCTTGGATACTGTATATTTACAGTATTTTGTACCCCACCCATTACTTAGGACTGCAGAATAGCATTTCTAATGATAACTTCCTACCAATTAGTAATTGTAGGGGATGCCTTAGAAAGACAAAAGCAGATTACCAGTGTGTTTTCAGTAAAGAAGATACTTTATGGGGACAAATGTGTTTCTTCTGCTTGGTGGCTTCTGGGCTATGTAAGCAGTTACCAATGCTTTGATCAGGATATAATACAATACGGCATTGCGATTGTGTATGTTCATTGATGCCTCTTCTCATTAACTTTTCCTTTTGCTGCAGATAGTTGCTTGGAAGAGATACAGTGACTTTAAGAAATTACACAGAGATCTCTGGCAAATACATAAAAATCTCTTCAGACAAACAGAACTGTTCCCACCCTTTGCAAAAGCAAAACTCTTTGGTAAGCATTTTCCTGCTTTGTCTTCACAATTTGCTAGCGGTTCCTATTACTAGCTTACAGTCTGCTCGGGGTCACTCCCCTATGCCATACACGGGGCTCACTTGTAATGCTTTCTACACACCAATGAGTTTTGTGCACGAATGACCTGTTCGGAAAGCGGACAGGATGCAGAAGATACAAACACGAGATTGGGGCAGTAAATCCCAACATAAGATGCACAGTCGTGTTTACAACCGGTTCTAGCGTATGTGAAAATACTGATTTTGTCTGATTTTTAGTATATTATTATTTAATATTTTTTAAAGGCATCTCAATCAGCAACTTTTCACATGTTAAATGTAGCACTATTATTATTAATTACGTGTGCTCCTACATGGCACCTTTAAAAACAGGATTATAATTTTATTTGTTTCCCCTAAGCAATCTAAAAAAAAACAAAAATATCTAAAATGCTCTTGTATTCTCAGTTATCAAATGTATCGTTTCTGGCATATGGATAACGTGGTAAAAAAATAGATTACTAACTCAGCAGGGGCGCTCAACTCCATTCCTCAAGCCCCCCCAACAGGTCAGGTTTTCAGGATATCTTTGCTTCAGCACAGGTGGCTCGATCAGTCCCTGCTTTAGAACAGGTGGCTCAGTCTTTGACTGAGCCTCTGAGCCACCTGCGCTTGAGCTGGGATATCCTGAAAACCTTACCTGTTGGAGGTGTGGGGGGGGGGGATGGTGTGGGGGGCTTGAGGACTAGAGTTGAGCCCCCCTTCGCTAAAGCTTAAGATTTGTCAGTGCTGGTTGCTTAAATATTTCCCATCACGATGCAGATCGTGTGCCGGTTCTGAAACTGAGTTGTTGGTATTCTTTTCACAGGTGTTTTTGCAGATTACGATCTTCCAAAACTGAATGTACATCTCCTTTGTTTTGGATTAACCACTATCCCCAACAATTTAATATGTTAATTTTTTTTTATTGTAGCAAAACAAAAAATATAGTCAATTTAGAGGTAAAATACCTTTGTTATTTACATCAATTATGTTAACCTACTTTTTGAATTATCGATCAAATAAGTGAACATTTGAAAAATAAATAATTTAACAGGTAGACAACAAATGGTGTTTCAGGATGTGGTACTTTCAAGTCACTTGGCTTGATTTTGCTTTTTGTTTTTGTAGCAATTGCTTGGACATAAACCATAAAAAGATTGAGATTCCAATATTAAACGTTGTGGTCCAAAGGGAGAATAAGTGGTGAGGAAGATCTGGCGTTGCGTTTCCATGCTCTCTCTCTGGAAGCAAGATGGATAAAAGAGCGTCTGTTTGTTTTTCCTGCAGGATTAATATTCTCTGATTATTTTGTGCTTTTGGGATTCTCGTGTTTCTCCCATTATTTCCCGTCTCGCTCGGGCTGGCCAATAGAAATGTGCAATGTTAGAACAGGCAAAGGTATGCGAGTATGTAGCACACCAAAACAGTGCAAATAAATGCAAAAAAAAGCGATATTTGCGCACAATGCCGGAGCTCCTGGTTCAAGGATGGCCTATCTGCAGCAATCCAAGTATACAAAGATGATCCAGGGCTCCACGGGTTTTTGGCAAAAGAATTTATTCATAATACACAATGTTTCGGCCTCACTTAGGCCTTTGTCAAGTGACTGGCAATGTTAGAACAGGACATCAAAGCCCTGGGGACTGTAGCCCAGATCAGCTCCGGGGGGTATGTATCTGCTTTAAAATGTTTGACTTCTTTTGTTCCTGAATGGCAATACATAGTTTTTAGGGCACCAGTCCCAATGATCAGGGCTCAGATAGAACAAAATATTGTATTTGATGATAATAAAAAATGAAACACAAAAGCGCACCAAGGGTCAAGATTTAATAAAACAATGTAATGTAATAAAATGACAAGTAAAAACTTACATGTAAGGATATATAAGTCCAGTAGAGCAGTGCAGGAGCAACAGTCCTGGTGGAATCCTAGGCGCAGGGGGTAGGTGCTGAGGCTTACGGATCAGTCCCGCGCGCTGGGGCTGGCTGGCTCGGCACCACGTTGTTGTCACTTCTGGGTTGCGGCTTCTCGCAGGACCCGTGTATAGTAGCCCACCACAATCGCCGGTTCTCCAGCATGAAACTTACTCCGGCGAACCGAAAGAGTCTCTGGCTGTTTGTAGAAGTGCTGGGGCTTATTCCACCAATTAGCTGAATACCAATGGCACTGTGTGAGCTCCGCAACGCGTTTCACACGATACTGTGCTTCATCAGGCGGTATTTGGGACACCTACATGGGGGCCTTTTATACAGTCACTCTGAAGTCCCAATTGGATAATTAATTAGCCAATATGCGTAACATGCACTGTGAGTGCAATGTAACAGCTAAATTGGGAAGGTGTATTGAATTCATATAATAATGCATAGTATAAATTTAGCATTTGTAAATGTCAATATATAAATATATATGTATAATCAGTGTTTAATTAATGATGTTGTTCTAACTGAAGTGTTTAAATAAAATTGCTGTTAAAGGCCACCCGTGTAGATGATAAAAACATAAGTAGTCAGGCAATAATACAGTAATATCGCAAGACCACATATTGAATCACAATAATAAATACAATAAATACATAGAAATACATTAAATTATAAGGAAAAATAGAGTGGGAAAAGAAAGGAAGGAGAAGGGGGAAAGGAGGGAAGAAATAAGGAAGGGGTGGTAGGGGGGAGGGAAAAGGGGGGGGGGAATGAAAGGGAAAAGGGAAAGGGGAAAGGGGGGGGGGGAAGGAGAAGGGAAGAATTAAAAAAGAAGTGACCGGAGAGGGGGGGATAAAGTGGGGGAGGGAGGGAGGGAAGAGGGAATAGGAACCAAGAATAATACAAGTAATTAAAACCTAAATGATCATGTTGCAAACCCTACTCCCCATCTATCTCAAAAAAGGTGTAAGTTCAATATAATCATTGAGACCTCCCGGGTGCTTTGACTGGAGGGTAAAGATCCAAAATTGCTCTCGTTTGGCAAGTTGTAGGTCTCTATCTCCTGCCCTCGTATCGCCCATAATCATCTCAATTCCCATTGATGATAATAAAGTTCACTGATGTTAGGGGTAATCCAGCAATAAACGCTGCGTGAGACTCAATGCATAGTGCCTGTGTGGTAACATAAAGTCATGTAGGGGTCTCTGTGAAAAGCTGACTGACCTAACATATATACCATGACAGGCCAATCGACTAAATCAGTGAGACAAGCATGAACTATATGAAGATAAAAGCATAACAGGCAGAGTACTCACGAATCCAGCAATGCAATCCCCATGTTGAGCGTGCCTCACGCTGAAGGTAGCAAGAAGAAGCAGTCCGTAGAATCCAGAAGCGGAGCACAGCTATAGTGATACAAACAGGGGCTACAATCCAGCAGAAATATTAAAAAAGAGTGCTTTGACAAAGGGATCCGTCCCGAAACGCATCAGAGTTTGTTCTGACCCCCCCACTACCACACAAAAAAAGTTTTTTAATATTTCTGCTGGATTGTAGCCCCTGTTTGTATCACTATAGCTTTGCTCCGCTTCTGGATTCTACAGACTGCTTCTGAATGGCAATACTTTTATTTAGAAGATAAGAGAGGGATTCCTGTTCCACAAAATTAGTTATAACACTAGTATCTATCTGCATGGGATAATCCTGCTTTGTAATAGGCAAAATATGTTATCGTTTTTATTTTTAGTCCTCTTTTTAAATTTGGACAAATTAAATATATCAGAGTATGTGAGTCATGTCACCATCTTATCTGGATGTGAGCATTCTGTTGTTAATGAATTTTATGACCTGCTTTCATTTGACATGTTGGGAATGTGTCCTCACCCTCACATTAATCATAGAGACGCAATTTTGTTTACCTCAATGGTTAAATTAGTTGGTGGTTTAAAAGAGAGAACCTGGTCTATGCGTATGGCATTCTAAGAAAGGCAGACGTCTCAGGACTGCTATCACAAGAATTCATTATCCCCTAGTGCAGGGGTGGCAAACGACAGTCCAGGAGAGCCACCAACAGGTAGATTGAGCCACCTGTGCTGAAGCAGGGATATTCTGTAAACCTGACCTGTTTGTGGCCCTTGAGGACTGGAGTTGGCCACCCTTGGTGTAGTGGAATACTTTACAGGCATGCCCCGGATTAAGGACACTCACTTTAAGTACACTCGCGAGTAAGTACATATCGCCCAATAGGCAAACGGCAGCTCACGCATGCGCCTGTCATCACGTCCTGAACAGCAAAACCGGCTCCCTATCTGTACGGAAGCTGTGCGCAAGCGGGGAGACTAAAGAGCCTGTTACACATGCCTTATTTACATCAGTTATGCACGTATATGACGATTGCAGTACAGTACATACTTCGATAAGTGGAAAAAAGGCAGTGCTTCACTTTAAGTACATTTTCGCTTTACATACATGCTCTGGTCCCATTGCGTACGTTAATGCGGGGTATGCCTTTATATAATGCAGAATATTTCAGCAATAAAACACACTGGTGGCTGCATCTTTGGTTTATAATATTATTGCTGAGAATACATTTCTGGCAGAAATGTAGATCTTGCAGTATACGGCTATATTTTGAATTTAAAAGTAATTTTTAGTCTCTTCCCCCCCCCCCCCCCCTTTTTTTTTTTTAAATTGTATGGGAAACAAAGGGCCTCAGGAGCTAAACCGCATTTGTTTAAATTCCGGGGACCCCCTGCTTCCCAAGATACTTCCAGAGGTGCCCCGGCGTCACGCAGCCAACAGGAAGCTGTCGCTGCTTCCTAATTGCACTACAGGAGCCGCACGATGTACAGTAGTAGCTATGTCAGGAAGGATGCCTTTCTTGTATGTGCACACTGATTCCTATCTTTGTTTTCTATTGATGGCTACATTTTGTTTTTTGTTTTTCAGTTTTCATTTTAATAGGGGAAAAAAAAGGGGTTGCTCTTGTCTCATAGAAGCAATATATTTGTGACCAGTGTGATGCTTAATTCCTAAGGAGCGTTAGCAATACATCGGGATAGTTTGAAGGCTGTGGTAATTCCCTTGGTTTTTCCCAGCGATCTCTGTTCTGTTTGTGTTTTATTTTTGAAGAGACGGCTCAGGGTGAGTTCCCCAGCTTCAGGGGACAGAATCCTTCACACCAAAGTGACACCAAGTTTGTACAGTGATCTGCTGGTGTGTTTGCTTTATATATTTTGTTCCCACACACTTTCAAAACAGAAGACTTAAGTCTAAATTCAGAATAGAAATGTTAGTAGAAAGCTGCTCAGGTCACACGGCGAGACCCTTGGGAAAAGGCATTGTTGTTTTTTCCTTCTGTGCCAGTGCTTTCACTGAGGTCTTTTCCACCCAGCTCACAGGAAAAACCACATGGGAGCTGTGTTGTGAAGCAGTGATAACGGGTCCTCTCTCTGTTATCTGTACTTGGAGTTGCAGCTTTGCTTCTATGTCGGTGATGGGCGCAGTTTAGATTAGATCTGCATGCTACAATCATAAATCAGTTTAAAATATCTATATTCCGATGTTTACACTACTAGCTATTTTTGTTTACCCATTTTTTTTTAGTCTTCACATGAACATTTATTTTGTGAAAAAGTGGAGCTTTTTATACTATTGGGGTCGTGTGTCACTGCAAATGCAGTTCTGTTACAATGGTTTATTTTGGCAACAATAATGACCCTCAGCAACTTCAGGAAACAAAGTTATTGTGGGAGCCAGAAGAGAGAGGTAGTGTCTGACCATAAAGAGAACAGATCTGCAAAGTGGGCATTTTGCACTCAAATTTACTGTAATAAGAAGTAGGGTAACCATTAAATGGAAATTACTGCAAAATATAAATACTATAATAAATATTATAATATCACTATATAAAAGGGCTGGCCAACTCCAGTCCTCAAGATCCACCAACAGGTCAGGTTTTAAAGATATCCCTGCTTCAGCACAGGTGGTGCAGTCTTCGACTGAGCCACTGATTGAGCCATCAGTGCTGAAGCTGGGATATCCTTAAAACCTGACCTGTTGGCCGCCCCTGCTGTATAATATATTGTGTAACTGTATTCAATACTGCTCGAAGAGCACACAAAGCACGTACTGAAGAATGTTTTCCTTAATGTCAGCGGATAATGGTACAGTACTCTTGTCCTCTTTTGTCCCCCTTGCATTAAGAAGGCTGTAGAGTAGTGGGAGGACTCGGGAAAAGTTTCTTAAACTACTTCTAAAGAAATAGATCTATTTTTTGTGTCTCTTGCTATCGTTGGTCTCCACTCTTTAGGCTTCAGTTAAGACGCCTGGTCGGAGCCTTCCATAACACTGCTTGCTGCAGAACCTTGCTTCAAATGTGACGCAGATGCTAAAGAACTGAATTATAAATGATTTGTGAGCTGCATGACGCATTAAATAGTTCCTCCAAATAGTTAGCTCCCTGATATTTAAAGATGCAACTTTCAGGACATTTCTGAGCCATTATCTATTCGTCATGCCTGACAGAGCCTTCTATGATGCTCTGTAGTCTTTCTTTTGCCTAATTGCCTTTTTAACGCACCTTGCTGGATGCGTCTTGGATCTGCTGTTCAGAAATACTGAGGCTAATTACGTCTGCCAGGTTGTAATGGATAATATTAACCCCTCACTGCTCAGAGGCACTCTTGGCACAGAGGGGTAAACCTATTCATTATAATCTGGAAGATCTTATCCGTATCCACATTCCATTGGTTAACATTGGAGAGCTAATTATATACATAAGAATACTGCGCCTATGTAAAGAGCCATGTTCAGTAATGCATAATTGTATTATTTTTTAAGTATACCTTAACCTCCATGAGGGATGCCCAAAACAATACAAGGATAATGTGGAAATAATAAAAAGGCATCAGAAATAAAATGTTAGTGTTTTTGGAAATGTTGTTTTGGGATTAAACTGAAATCACTGTTCTTTGTTAAATGAAGTGTAATTTCCAATTAATCTATGAAATGTGAGAAGCTAAAGAATACCTTATGAAACAAACATTAATAAAAACACTGGTTTCAATGTAAGGTTCTTTCTCTTCATAGTAATAGTAATTATATATAAAAAACCTTCCACGTGAGATCACACCTTTTATACAATAATAACAATCTGTGATATTTGATTTATAGAATAAAACTCGGCCCACACCTCATGCTAGTTGTATATTTTAATAGGACTTCTGCATCCACTACTGAGATTTGTCTTCCTCTTGGTCTTGCATAGGTAGGCTCAACTCCAGTCCTTAAACCCCCCCATTCAACAGGTCAGGTTTTCAGAATATCATTCGGCACAGGTGGCTCAATCAGAGGCTCAGTCTTTGACTGGGCCTCTGATTGAGCCACCTGTGCTGAAGCAGGGCCTGATTGAGCCACCTGTGCTGAAGCAGGGACTGATTGAGCCACCTGTGCTGAAGCTGGTATATCCTGAAAACCTGACCTGTTGGTGGGGTGCTTGAGGACTGCAGTTGAGCACCCCTTGTCTAACAGACCATATATTCCATCTACTTGTATTGTGTATGGCAGGGGCGCGCAAACGTATTTTGCTGCTCCCCCTGTTCCTGCACCCCCCCTTATCTCGCACGGGGTCGGGTCACATGACCCGCGGCACCATTTAACTCTGCGTTACCAAGGCAAACGTGACGTCACATGACCCCGCGGCGTCATTTGACGCCGTGTTGCCATGGTCACATGCCCCGAAGCCGGCTGAACCTCGGTAAGTAGAGATTGCAGAGGCATCGCGCGGTCCTCCGGCATTTCATTTTAATTCCTCGGGGAAAAGCGCGGTACCTCTGCAACCGCCCGCGCCCCTCCCAAAAAATCTTGCGCCCCCCAGTTTGCGCACTGCTGGTGTATGGTACTGTAAAAACATGGCTGCCCTTTTCTCAGCAATATATTTTCTCTCCACTGCATGTTGCACGACTGTTGGGGTTTTTAAAAAACGACATTGAAGTATTCTAATGTAAATGAAGAAAAGGCATCTGAGGTTTCAAAAGCTCTGTACGCTATCATTTAATCTATGAAGAACTCTAATTTTAATCCCCTAAAACAGGGGTGCTGAACACTTCTCCAAAAGATCCCCCCCAACAGATCAGGTTGTCAGGATATCCCTGCTTTGAAGTAATTCCCCATTTGTGAGGTGTGTATCTGTTCAGTCGAAGACTGCACCACCTGTGCTGAAGCAGGGATGTCCTGAAAACCTGACCTGTTGGGTGGGGTCTTGAGGACTTGCGTTGAGCACCCCCGCCCTAAAATATACAAAAACCTACAATGAATCTACGCCTCTTCAGGACTAATGCGGCTATTAGAACTGCAGTGTATTATTAACATCGTTTTGTTGTTGGGAAATTGAACCTTGACGTCTTCTTTTAAATCTTTTACTCTTAAATGTTGTTCAATGGATACTTCAAAGGGGCGCCGAGGGTCTGTTTGCAGCCTGAAATTAGTGGGACCACACACATCCTTGCACAGAATTCTTTGCTAATTTAATACAGGCATACCCCGGTTTAAGGACACTCACTTTAAGTACACTCGCGAGTAAGGACATATCGCTCAATAGACAAACGGCAGCTCGCGCATGCGCCTGTCAGCACGCCCTGAACAGCAATACCGGCTCCCTACCTGTACAGAAGCTGTGCGCAAGTGGGGAGACTATAGAGCCTGTTACAAATGCGTTATTTACATCAGTTATGCACGTGTATGACGTTTGCAGTACAGTACATGCATCGATAAGTGGGAAAAGGCAGTGCTTCATTTTAAGTACATTTTCACTTTACATACATGCTCCGGTCCCATTGCGTACGTTAACGCGGGGTATGCCTGTACAATGTTTCATGGCATTCAAGGAAGTCCGAATACTATGGTTACCAGTGAGTACTATTTTATTTGCCTTGCGATAAGTCATGTTGAGTGTTGCACGTTTTATATCGGATTAACTGCATGTTTTCTGCTTTCCACCTGTTGTATTCCAGGGAGATTTGACGCGAGTGTGATAGAAGAGAGACGGCAGTGTGCTGAAGATTTGCTGCAATTTTCCGCCAACATCCCAGCCCTATACAACAGCAGTCAGTTAGACGATTTTTTTAAGGTAAATTGCTACTGTGTGTTTTATGCAAAGTTGTCTCTCTGGGATTGGGCTTAATGTGGAGCATTACATGACACCACATCAGTGCTGTGGAGCAATATAACCCGGGCATGTGTGGTTGTGTCTTATGATATGTGTGGGTTGTAGATGAGGTCTGGAGGACCTGCAGTGGTTCTGTATTTGTCCTTTCTAAAAGAATTGACCGTCGTTAATTAGCTACGTAGGTGGTTGAAATGCAAACTCTTGGACACAAAGGAGTATTAACTGGGTTAGTTTTTCTATACTTTCCTTTTCGGCAGGAGGTCCGCTTCCTCCAGCTGGCAAACCACTACATTTGCACCAGGGACTACCTGTCTAGCAGTGAAAGGCACCTAGCGATTAGCTCTTGCTCGGCAATACTACAGATGTAGCCAGCTTCAGTATTCTTGCGACTGGAGGAATCTGTGGTCCAGATCCCGCTGCTTCCCCCCGCAGTGAGAAATTCTGTGTGTGGGGGAGTCCCATTCAGCAGAACAGACATCCCCGCAGGCAGCCACGGCTTTTCCTGTCCACGGAATCGCTGCATTTTGCTCTTATTCCCACGAATCCGAGGGCTGTTAAGCCTGGCTACTACATCTGTATGTACTACATCTGTATGTACTACATCTGGCTACTACATCTGCAATGCCCTAAAGATCTCAGAGCACTGGGAAAAATTATTTAAAAAAAAACAAAAACCTATATTTATGAAATATTCTGGGATAGCTGTTTGGACCATTATAAAATGATTTTAGAAAATGTTATGCCATAAAATCTGAAACACAGGGAAAATCTTTGTAAAGAACCAAGACTGTAATTTAAAAAGATTAGTGCTACTCTGGGTGGGTAAATAAAAAGTAGCGGCTTTGTACAGTCGCACTTGCACTATATATATGTATACGATATACTATATAGTATATAAATATGCTATGAGGAAGGAGGAGCAGCCCTAGGCCACAATCTCTGTTGAGACAGGATTACTGTTGCGGCACTCGTTTTGTTTTTAAACTTTACACTTGCTTAAAGCTGAGAGACCAGCAGCTTTTTACACTGCTGTGTGTGGCGGGTTCTTTTAATTATACTGTCTGCGCAGTCAGTAAAACTCTGTATTTGATCAAATATTTTTGTTGGGATCAGCATTTAGCGTTCTCTTCCTGCTTTCTACAAACCAGGTACACAAACTAAATTATGGCGAGTAAAAAAAGTGATAAAAAAGGGACAAAACCCGTCCACCGTAAAGTGTACAGCACATTCACATGTCTCAGACAGGTCTGCAGTCCTGTCTTTTCCCATTATCGCTTAGCAAAGAATGCTTTTCTACTGCGGCCAGGGATTCTGGGTAATGACATGCAAATGAGCACACAGTGAGTCACTCTTTGCTTCTTATCCATTTTAACATTGACCCCTCTAATCTTATGCCTGCCATTTTACGCAGCTGTCTACAGTGATTCCAAATCTTTTGTTGTGCTGTACAGCATCTGTTTGTGTTTTTTAGGTTACTTAAAGCGGCAATCCAAGTTTTTTCATTTAGTTTATTTTTACACCGGTTTGAAGCAGTCGGTCTCCAGAGCTGAACACCATTCATTTCAGCTCCAGGGACCCAATGCTTCCGGAGATACCTCTGTAGTAGGTGCAGTAGCTGCTCCGGCTGTGCTAGCCGGGCTTTAAAGTTTTAAAGTCCCCACGTCACGAAGTCCAATAAATAGGAAGCCAAACCGAATGACGTCACAGCTTCCTATTGGTCCGCAGGCTTAGGAGCTTTGAACAGCGGCCATTGCGTGCTCCCATGGTAGCCGGGCAGTGCGGCTACCGGCACCCCCTACGGAGGTACGCATCTCTGGTAGCAGGGGGACTCCAGAGCTGAAATGAACGGGGTTCAGCCCCGGAGACCCCCTGCTTCAATCCCGGGTAAAAATGTGAATAAAAATAAATAAAATAGTGCTTGGATTGCCGCTTTAATACTCTGGTTTAATGTTGTTATATTTATGTTATAATAGTGCTGGTAAGTACAGCTCAACACCGTTATATAATGCGGTCTCAGCGTGGCTCCCGATTTTAAAAACATCTCCATTTTTTTTAATTATAAACATTCAATGCTTTATTGCTAACGGACACACACACACACACACACACACACACACACACACACACACACACACACACACACACACACACACACACACACACACACACACACACACACAAAATTCTCTACCTGCGAGCCACAGGGTTTGTGTGATTTCACAGACTCTAAAAACAAACTTAACCTATAGTACACAGCGCAGTCCACAGGTGGCTCAATCAGTCCCAGATTCCGCATAAGTGGCTCAATCAGAGGCACAGTCGAAGTCAGAGACTCTGATTGAGCCACCTGGGCTGAAGCTGGGATATCCTGTAAACCTGACCTGTTGGTGGGGGGCTTGTGGACTGGAGTTGAGCCCCCCATGACTAAAAGACTAAATATTACTACTAATACAGTGACTACACAACATATATAATATACAAATAGACGTGCAAGGGCCCAAAAAAGTCCACTGATTCCTCCTCGAGAATCAGAAAATGTTCCCAAATGTCTTCTAACACCCGAGACGTCGTTTGGGGACTTTGATTTACTTGGGCCCAAGGTGGGGGAGGCTGCATGTTTAAAACACGATTTCATCTTGGTGTGGGATAGAGAGAAATGAACAAGGATACAGTGATAATGAGTATGCACTACCTATGGGCTTTTAATAGATGATTTGGTCTCTGCAAACATTTGTTTTTTTTAGTAGGGGTGGGAGGTGCTTCTTCTGTTAGATTGGGAAAGATGTCATAATTTCATCTTGCTACCGTAAGAGTCAATGCCTTGAAAATGGATCCGATGATGTCTGCAGTATTTTACCTTATTTTTTTTTTTTTTTTTAAATAGGGAGGAGACGTGCACGATGGATCGGATCTGATAGGTCCAGCAGAACCATTTACAGATTCTTTTACTGACAGTCTATCTGATTGTAGCTTTGATGGTGAGTTCTCATTCTCCAGCTGGGTTTACTTGCTCCGATAACCTTTTTAGGAGTACGAAAGGGGTTCCATCCGGGCTATTTTGAAAAAATAAATAATAATAATAATAAAAAAAAAATAATATATATATATATATATATAACATCACTGTGTTTTCAACAAGAGTTTGCGCAGTGGGGAGAGCCCTTTCCATCTCGCCTTATTCTTATTGGCTCTCTGAGAAGAGACAGGGTGGGATGGGAGTAAGGGAAACACTTGATTGGTAAACACTTCACCATTCAGAGCCCCCTAAAAACTCCACATGTAATTAATTTCCCAAAATATAAGTACCCCATTTGTTTTTGTATTCGCATGTTTAGATATGTTTAGGGAAGCCAATTAGACTTTCACTTATTCATCCCCCCCCCCTCACCCCCTTCTTATAAAAGGTTGTTTTCCAGGTATCTACCAGTAGGTAAGACAGCTCTTTTATTTTCAAGGCAGGACAGCTAAGTGAAGCTGAACGAGAGACAGTCACATTGTCCTCACCAATCTTTCACCCCCGGAGCTGCATCAGTTGTTTGTGCGGATTTTTAAAGGTTGCAGTACTAAGCAGCTGGCATTTGCAAAATAAGACTACAAATTAAACCACAGCACTTATAAGATGATTTAATTTTTTTTTTTTTTTTTTAAAGCTAATGGCATTTTATTATACAGCTTAAACAGGCTATTATTGCATACGAAAATCTCTTGGGGAAACTCAAAAGCAGGATCATGATCAGGAGGTCATTTTTATACGTAAATTTAAAGTATCCTTTTCAAACATGAAAATCGCCAGGTTAATCAGCAGTAATAATTTAGCGAAGAAAGGCAATAAAATAACATTCATTTTATATATATATTTGCTGATCAGTGTTGGATATAATGTAGTGGTGCTTTTAATCAGATCCAAAGTATTACTACTTCTTGGCAGTACCCGAAGACAGAATCGCCTTCTTTTACTTGATATCCAGTTTGATCACAGACTCTGCAGTTGAATTGTTGCGTAAAAAGTACGTTGAGCCACAGATGGTACATGGGAATGCGTTGTTGGAGAACAATACATTATACACACTGTCAGAAATAAATGGCCACCCAGTGCTTCCAGTGTCACTGCTGTGGTGGTATTTCTAGTATGTTATGCCCGTTTGTGTTTCTATGTCCCTCTTCAGTGTGCTGTGAAGTTGCCTTCCCTGTGCTAGTCCCATTGGAGATGAACTCTCCTGAAGTCCAGGGATGACGTCTTCACGGCATATTAAATAGGAGCTTAGGAAGTGTGTGCATCGGGGGAAGGCAAGAGTCGTGCGATACATCCGGTGCAAATTCTTTTGCCTGAAATTTGCCCCATTTTCACCTTGATATACAGTATAGGGACCGAATGATCTAACTTGGAAATTCCAGAACATTACTGTTCTCTACAGATAAATCAGGAAGGATATATCGTTTACCTCTTGGTGGCAGTCTTGCTATTGTTTTCCTGTAAGAAATGAAATCGTACTGTATTGATGACTAGTTTAATGCATAAATATCCAGAGCGGAGTCTAGTGTCAGAATCTGGGAAACATCTGTGATTGAGAGATGCTAATTTTTTTTAATGTTAACAGTATTCAAGCCGGCCTTCAAAACACTTGAAACATGAATACCTGCTTTTTCATTTTTTTTCCTCCTTAAGTGACAGTGCCAATTAAGTGTTGTGACAATCGGCAGCGATGATTGCACATAGTACAGCTGTGTGTACTGACACAAAATATTCTATAGAATCTGAATTAATCAACACCTAACTTTTTTTTTAGGACAGGTAATTGGCATTTTTTATGAAGTGGTAAGCTACTATATCATGTCACACTATAGTGTGTGTGTATATATGTATATATGTATATATATATATGTATGTATGTATATACACAATATTATAAAATGGTCACTGTGCAGGACAGCAGTGACTGATCAGCAGAGCATTGGCCACTATTACTCTTAAGGTCGCCGTTTGCTCCTGAAAAGCCTGTGTAGTAATGCTATGCATGTCTCCTTATACCTGGCGTGGTAACCCTCCCTTTAAATCAAAAGCTCCTGTTGTTGAAGATTTTTAATTTCGGGTCTAAATGAACGTAACTGAAAGCAGAATTGGAAAAGGTCTTAAAGCTGTTTGTCGAGTGTTTTATCGTAGAAATGAGGCAGTGTAGGGCTGGTGTGGTCGTGAAGATGATGCTCTTCCAATCTGTT
Source organism: Ascaphus truei (assembly GCF_040206685.1). NCBI lineage: Eukaryota > Metazoa > Chordata > Amphibia > Anura > Ascaphidae > Ascaphus > Ascaphus truei. The sequence continues at coordinate 44,258,821 of NC_134486.1, read as the reverse complement.
CAATCTGGGAGAAGTCCCTTTCTCTCCCAGTGCCTCTGCTTACTCACCTGTCACAATGATCATCGTTTCTTCCCCCCCCCCCCTCCCACCACCTCTCCGCTTTGGAAGTAGGACAGAGAAATGTTCTGCCAGGAATACAAACCAGAAGTGTGTGTTCAGGAACGCTTCAAAAGTTTAGTGGTACAGCTCTTAGAAAGTGAAAGGTTTTACTGAAATCATGCAAGGTGCCTGGGATCTATGGATCAGACCATGCCTGCTGACAGAGGTTAAACTGATGCATATTCTGTTTTCAGCACTTAAGTATAGAGTAGAATGCTTCTATAAGATGCATTTCAAGCTACGTCTATATTATGATGCCTTGTTTCACAACCATAACCCAGTTGTTTGTTTATTTTTGTTTATCGTAAATTCATGAACATGAAGCAGTTACTGGTGGGTTCTTTTTTGGGAATATCTGGCAGCCAGTTTAATCCATTCCTTGAATCTTATATGTCAGGTCTGAGAAATGTAAGAAAAGCGAGTTGGACAAGCGGTTTTGAAAGGTTCAAAAGAAAACCGTTTTAAATGAAGCATCTTAGATTTCCTTCAGTAAGTCAAGATTTTCTCTGATTAGATGATTGTTTGGGCTGCAAACAATCTTGAAGCTTCTCGAGCCGTATTGATGAGTCTTGAAGGATAAAAGTGTTTGGAGATTTCCATTAACTTTGTACATGTATGTAAATCTTTATTTGTATAGCGCCATTCATGTACATGGCGCTTCTCAGCAGTAGTACACGGGACAAAACAATAGAGGACATAATGGGAATAAGCGCTTCAGACATAAAAGTAAATACAGTATTAGGAATAATAGCCCATCCCCCGAAGAGTTTACAATCTAAGTGGAAAGTAGGGAGACCTTGAAGACGGTAGTGCATTGTCAGGATAGGGCGCTCATGCTGTATCGCACTGCTAACTGCATTATTCTCTGTAAATTAAGTTTACACAGTGGTCATTTTTCTGCCTATAACTACAACACATATGGCTTATGATTTCTTTTGACCTAATTCTGCAATAAAGCGGAATGGATTTTTGTATGTATTGCACCCAGATTTATGCTGTTGGTATAATGTTTTCTTTTCACTAGTGAGAAAAGATTCTTGTGGACTTGATGAGGTGACGTTTGCTAGCCAATCTGAATGTGGAGGTGAGACCGTAATATATGAAAATATTGAGATCAATCTCCCTGTTTCAAAACCAACACCTTTAACCTTCCATAGTAATGATGAATTGTGTAGTAAGAGTTATTGTGTAATGTTTGCTCAAAGGGGATGTTCACTTTATAAGGACTATTATTCCACGTATTGCAGGATTTGTTCTGTACCATTCCTTCATTGCAACTCGGTGGTTCATTTAAATGAAGCTGTAGGCTTCCCTTTGTCTTTGGCGGTTATTTTCATACATAACACAATACAGTATGTGGTTCAAAATCATAGAACATAATAAAGTACCTTGCCGATATAGACTCACACAGCTGTTGATGCCACTCAATCAATATATAAAATAAATAAAAATAAATAAATGTTTTTATATTAAGCACTTTATGGAAATGTCATCTTGTGGTGGTGTTCTGTATGGTCTATACATATTCCTCATGTAATTCATGCCTCGGTCTTGTTTGGTAATGAAGGGTTTTGCATGCTTCGTCATGGGCATTCAGAGGTTACATATCAGACATACCTGTTGGTACCACAAATTAGCAGATCTCCGGTGGGAGCTTCTGCAGCTGCATCAACAGGGGTTAGGTCTTAATGCTTTCTCTGCCACTTTGGAGAGATTATATCAGATGACGAGGCAAAGCAAACACAATGCTGATCATCACTAACAAACCAGAATAAACGTATCCAGCTTTGCTGTAGTAGAGTTAATACTGATATGCCGACCTCTTGATGAGTTGTTTGTTGCACATTGTAAGGTGCATTGTGTGTTCCTTATGTTTTCTTTTATAATATTTGCTCTGAAAATGCACTGTTCTGTTATCCGATATTCAGGTCTCTCATGTGACAGTGATCTTCTCTCGTTGACGGTGGATATAGACTCTCTCTCTGGGTTGGATGATGGAATGGCTTCCAATCGTACTTCACCCAATAGATCGTTTGCAGTCCCTCCTTCCTCCGAATTGATAGTAACGAGCTTCCCCACCTCCAGCCATGATGGGGGTAAAGCTGAACCAGAACGAGAGAGCCTCAGTTTGTTTCCTGCCAGGTTAAAGCAGAAACTTGGCAGATCAGATTACCTGGAGAAAGCAGGCGAGCTGATTTCTTTGGCCACGAAGAAAGAGGCAGAGCAGGACTATGAAGCTGCATTTGGATTTTACAGGAAAGGTGTTGATCTTCTCTTGGAAGGTGTACAAGGTAAGATCTTTAGAAACACACACAGACCCCAGAACACCATATGTACTGTATTTGTGTCAAAATGACAATCATGTATATAACAAAAGACAAGAAGCCCCCAGTGCTACATCCAATATGATAAATGATGTAGTCAAATACTGATTTTGTTTTTCTTCTCATAAGTGAGGGTCATTTAGTTAAATTATTTGGCCAAATAATTATAAGCTTGCAAACCACGCAACAGTGTCCCCTCTTTCAAGTCCTAACACTATCTGCAAACGTTCTCTTTACCTCTCTAACGGAGGAAGAAGTCTTAATAGACCGGTCATTCACAGCTGCATCACAAGACCGGCCATACTTAGTATTATACCTGGTTTTAAGCTTGACCAGCCCACTTTTAAATAGCCGGTCTTGTGATGCAGCTGTGAATGACCGGTCTATTAAGACTTGTTCCTCGGTCAGAGAGGTGAAGAGAACCTTTGCAGATAGTGTTAGAACTGGCAAAAGAGGGGACACTGTTGCGTGGTTTGCAAGCTTATAATGCTTTGGCCAAAGAATTAAACTAAATGACCCTCACTTAGGAGAAGAAAAACAGATCAGTGTTTAACTATATATTTTGTCATATTGGATGTAGCATTGAGGCGTGACCAAGGTGTAATCTTGAGTGAGGATAAATGGCCTTGTGGAAAAACATCCATGTCATGTGAGGACTGAAACGTTGAGCCTTTGAATAAAGCCCATTTCATCTATTTTCCTAAAGCCCACTGGAGTGCCTGTATGTATTTCTGTTTTATGGGATGTGAAGTAAGCAGAGACTGTGAACCAGGGTCCACTGAGACACTAATGTTATAACCCATAAATGTCTCCAGAGTTTACATAACAAGGATATACAGTATTTACAAATACAAACAAAGCTGGCAAAGGTTAAGAAAAAAGAAGCTGAGAAAAATTGATCTTGATATACTTTAAAATGCCTCTAACATAAAGAAGTATTGTGTATTTAAAAGTCAGATAGGGATGTCAAAATGGAAAAGTTTAAGAAGCTCTGAAAGGTGATGCGGAGCAGCACATATTGCTGATTTGTGTCATACTAGTGCATGTGCCACACGTCAACTTAAAGGCTGTAAAATCCTTCTCGAGGTGAACATGCCTTATTAAAGAATAAGGCGGTTAGTATCTTCAATAGGACAAGGACCAAGATATGCTACTATTTCAGATCCAGGGGCTGACGGTATCTTCGTGGTAAGAACATTACTTTTAAATACCCTTGGGCAAGTTACTGTATCTCCTGTGCTTCAGGCACCAAAGTTAGGTTGTAATCTAGCAACTCATTGTACCTTGTACCGTGTCGCTGGGGGAAGGGAGTGCCCCGATGGAGTTACGGGGGGCTCTTGCTGTGTTAATCCTTCCAGGCCACATTCGGCGGGGGTCACGGGGCTGTGCTCGCGGCCACATGATCGGCAAGTCTGCTACACCTGTAGTATCCCAGAGCTTTTCTAAAATTCCCTAAAAGGGCAGTGCCTCCAAATTTAGACTACTGTCTGGATTGAGAGCAAACAATGCTACTTTTAAAAAGGATGATCTTAATGAATTTCGGATTAGATTTAATTAGATTACAGTTTTGGGCTGTTTTCCTAACTCAATCATACTTTTCCTTGTATGCACAAAATGAATGGCGTCTTATTAGGATTTCTCAAAGATTTTTAGGAAGTTTAGGATGAATGGAACATGTGTTGGTTGTATTTTAAGTGTGAAGATGGATCACCTCCCCTAGATTCTAAAATGATTTCATACTGATATGGTTCAGGTTCCAAGAGCAGCCTCATGAAGAAGATAATTGTGTTTGTTTGATAAAACCAGCGCCATAAAATATCTAAGTCGATCCTAAAGCTTTAATGACTTGGCTAGCCGGAGACTTAAGGCTGATTCTATATGTTGTGAAGCCAATCTTCACAGTTGACTTCAATGGGGAAATTAGACAAAAACAACACGATTTTGCTACTTCAGCACATACTTTATAGAATAAGTCCCTTAGGATTTTGCTTTATTGTGACAACTGGTCTATATGGAGCACAGGCCTATTCAGTAGGGTTCTGTGTATGCCGGCTGTTGTGACTTTTTGTACTGGCACAAGAGCACACTAGAGTTTAAATATTTTCAGTGAAACGCAAGGGGCGTAATGGTGCCATCATGCATTGTTAAAACTGCCTTTCTATTTGCCAATCCCTAAGAGTGCATTAATGTATATATGTTGATAAATGGTCTCAGAAAGGGCAGTTTCTGTGTATACATTAAAGCTGTCACAGACAAATGAAGTTTTTCTGGTGTCCTTCTTCATCCAAAGTCTTCAGATAAAATATTTTGCTTCTTTTGCCATGTCTCATGGAATCTCTCATCTCATTCACGTTTACAATATTAAATTATAAAAAGGTGACTTCAGCTGGGAGTCGAACTAACAATTCCTATTGGAATAAGCAGTGTCGATTAAACAGAAATATAAAAATTACAAAAAGCTATTACTGTGAAATTACTTCTCCAGCAAGTAATTCTCATACACCAATATCTATGGAGATTACATGACTCCCAATTAAGAGTTCATGAGTTGAAATGTATCAATAGTAGATGTCATGGTACAATTAGTTGTAATTAGACTTTGTTTGAGGTATAATGAATACAATTCTCACTGTCTAGTTATATGCATTTTTGGACATTTTTTTATTTAATATAAATATTCCACTATAACACAACGTTTGAGCGAAACTGCAGTCGTTTCTATATTGCGAACATGTAATATAACAAAGGAAATGTACTGCTACTCAATGCCTGGGTATAAAGTATCCAGAATAATGTCGTGCAATAGTTTTTGTGTTTTTTTTCCCCCTTGTAGTTATATAGCTCTGATCATATATACAGTGTTTTACAGAATAGGTATTTGGACAAAACATACTGTAGATGATTATGGTAGAGGAATGAGAGCATCAGGCATAAACAGTAGACAGGAGAAAATAACCCTTTTTCTACAAAGCACTTTTGATCTTGGTGGCATCCTGGTATGAATACATGATATGATGATATGGTACATGAGATTGTGTTAGTGCTTAGCCAAGTGTGCTTGAAGAGGTTGTACAGTAATCCTCCTGTTTTCCAGGCTGTTAAAATGCTTCCTTGCTAAGATTTGTTAAGGTTTGAAGAATGGTAGAAAGCATGCTGATGTGAATGGTGTTACAGAGGAAGGGGGCAGTAAGAGGTTATTTCAGGTAGGAAAGATTTGTAGGTTTAAGTTGGTTAGAAAGGAGACTGCTTTGAGCAGAGCATTGGAGGTGAGCAGCTGAGAAACAATTAAGGGCAGACGAGTGTTGATTCTGTGAAATCAAAGAATAAAATAATAATAATATTGGTTCGATAAAAGCAGATTTATTGATCACTTACAAGTGGCCAACAGGGAGCGTCAACATTAGACTCTGGTTTTGGTAATTTCTGAACAGGGCTTATTTACACAAATATGGGCATTTACATTGCCACATCAGCGATAGGTGATGCAGAGAATAGAAAAAAAATACAGATAATGCAAAAAAAATAATAATAATCATGAATCATATGTTTTCCTAATTTCAACACCCTATTTCTAAGAAAATTGAAACTTGTGGTTAGCCATTTTCTGATAAAAAAAACTTATCTTCATACTGCAGTAGACTTACACTCATGCACATCTCATGCCCCTCAACAGTGCAATGCAATATACAATAGTCTTGACTCCATTTTGTCTCTCTCCTCTCTCTCCTCTCTCCCTCTATCTCCCCCCCAATATCGACAATTCTTACAGGAAAGGCACAAACATTTGTAGAAATGAATAATGTAGTTCAAAAAACACCAGAAGAAACGTTTCTATGTTATTTAAATAGAGCCAATAGTGTACACAGAGCTTTACAAAATTATACAGGGAGAATGAAGTACAAACAATGGGAATAATAGCCACAGATAAATGATAACGTAAGGCAGAGGGATAGTCTTCCCCAAAGAGCTTACAATGTAAGTGGTATATTGGAAGACTTACAAACACAGTAGGAGTATTATTAGAAGGGCGGCCAGGAAGGTCAACTGCACCTGGAATCAACAGTGAAGCCATAAACAATTGGTGATAAATGACTCTTTAAGAGGCGAGTTTTGAGCTTGGATTGAAAAACGCGAAGGGCAGGTGCTTGCCGAATATTGAGTGGAAGAGTTCCATACTGTAGGTAGCAAAACCTGAAAAAAGTGCAAAAACCATACTGGATCAGCACTCAAAAAGTAAATCAACTAAAATGAAGGATTGGCGTTTTCCTTTGTGATCTCGCCAAGTTTTTTCTTTAGTGTATAAAAAAAAGCAGCAATCCAGAAAACATCAGCACACACAGAGAACGGAAACGTTAGCAGACACACATTGTTATATGTGCACAGTAGAGCAACGTTTCAAAGCCCTCTGGCCTCTTCGTCAGGCTTACCAGTATGAGTGCTGATCTAGGATGGTTTTTGCATAAGTTGTATGCATCTTGCGGTATACTGTAGGTGCAGGGTCATAGCTCCTCAAGCTGAATTCTAGTAGACGGGGGTGAGTGCTAGTTTATTATTATGTGTTTTTATGTAAAAAGTGCAGACATGAAACATCCTTGGGTTTGAGAGTAAAGGTGGGAAGAGAGATCAGGGTTGAGCGAGTAGAGCCTTAGGCCGCGGGCATGGTCAGCGCTTAGACGCTGAGCCACGCTTGCCAGTGAGCCGCTGCAGCCGCAATGAGAGCGGCTTTAGCAGGGGCTTGCGCACGCTTCCGCAGGTGTGCGGAGGCGTAGCCGCCCAATTTTAGTTTAAGCGCTCACTGGAGCGGAGGGACGGTCACGTGAGCGGTTCGCCCAATGAGGGCGAACCAGCTCCGTGACGTCACTGGCCCTCCCCCAGACACGCCCCTGGACGGCGTTGTAAGGCCAGGGAAAGCATCCACTTTCCCTCAGCTTCCGCACGGCTGGAGTCTCTATGGACTCAGCCTTAGAGGTAAGGAGGATAATGTCATTTATATAGACATTAATAGGAAGACAGCAGAGCGGTTTTAGGAGGTCAGAAGCAGATACGAGTCTAAAAGAGCCAAAGGTTGTTCTAGCTGCAGTATTTTGATTAGATTGTAAGGGAGAGACACGTGAGGCAGGAAGGCCACATAAAGAATGTTGCAGTAATCAATACGGGAGTGCGAGGGTCTATGAATAAGTGTGTTAGTGGTTGAGGAACAGAGAAAGGGGCGTATCTTTGCGATGGTGGCAGAGGAAGAAACGGGATACATTTAGTAAGAGAATTTATGAGGGGAGAAAGAGAGGAAACCTATAAGGTCTAAAAAGCTCTGGACACTATAATATTACCTATGAGAAACTTTAATGTTGATCCCCTAAAAGGTATCACAACCTACAACGAATCCCGAAATGAATGGCAAAGAGAGAAGCCACGCAATAAGTAGACAGATTGGCATATCTGGGTCTGAAGAACGGTATTATTCAGTGTTTCTGGGATCTCTGTCTACTTATTGCGTGCGGGTGAATGTGACAAAATATTGTGAGCACTCAGCCGCTGTTCTGCATGAAATTGATTTGTTCATTAGTAGAGCGTTGATGGGTAGCATACTTTAGTGCAGCTTGAAAGGGTGAGCATGCTGGTGCTATTGTAGTTTATGGCATTGTATCATTGTTGTATGAATACATTTCTCTAGGGTTAGTAGTAATTTTTTGGGAGCTTCGATGTTAAAATCCCATTAGAAATGTAATTCTTTTGCTTTCCACATGATGAACAATTGCTCCTGTAATTCCGTATTGTTTAAGCATCTATTAATTTATATAAACGGGAATACCTCATGAGTGCCACTAAATATTACACTTGCCACTCACCTTCTCAGAATAAAATGCTTATGGGTGACAGTTTTGTAGTACAGTGCAGTACAATGCTCCGTATCACTATATCCTCCAGCATACAGTATTCCACGGAGAAGTTAGTTCACTTTAAGATGAAATCCTTCATCTTTAGAGAATTCATAAATCCTATTTGCTTACTGGAGTCTCCCAAAAATGTCAATAGGTTGTATTGTCTACTCTAAAGCATGGTATATTTAATTAGCTTGCTTTATATCCTCCTTCCACTTTGTTCCCTGGAGAAAATCACTGAAGCATGTTATTGGTACATTTTTACGCAAAGGAATGATTTCTCCTGTGCCTGTAAATGTGTGTTAAGTTTGGTTACACAGGTAATTAAGTCCCTTTTTGAGTTTATGTTCTGTTTGCACCAACAGTAAATAAGGCCTCCGAAATAAGCACTTGCACTTTGCAGCAGCCACATCCTCATTTGCTTAAAAAGAGTTATAATTACAGTTGACGAAGCATGGCCCACCATAAAAATGCATTAGTTGGGCCTGACACATTAATTACCTGTTTTTGCAGATGTTTTTATGTATTGTTATGCGAACAGTTTACAAAATAATTGCAGGAAAGTCAAATGGAAAATAAACTAAGTGGGAGGTTTTTTCCCTTTTTTTTTTTTTTCTCTCTCCGCTTAAATATTTTCATTCATGCGAATGTGGACGAGACACAGCTGCCACTCGGCGGAGTAAATGCAGGGAGATGTAGGAGGAATCGCAAAGGTTTTTATTTTTTATTAGAGGGTCTTTTTCATGAGCGTTGTTGCATTTTTATGAGAGCTGCATAAATCGGGGCTGGGCAAGTCCAGTCATCAAGACCTCCCAACGGGTCAGGTTTTCAGGATATCCCTGCTTCAGCATAAGTAGCTCAAGTCTTTGACTGAGCCACTGATTGAACCCCCTGTCCTGAAGCAGGGATATCCTGAAAACCCGACATGTTGGGAGGTCTTAAGGACTGGAGTTGCCCAGCCCTGATCTAGATTGTGTTTGTTATTGAACCACCTGAGCTGAAGCAGGGATCTCCTGAAAACCTGACCAGTTGGGGGGACTGGAGTTGAGAACCCCTGTCATAAACGGTTCATCGTAGAGGCAAATTCAGACAGTCTAGCTCCTTTGGGTTTGCTTGAGAACTTGCTCTCCTTGGCATTACATTGGGTAAAAAGAGAATAAGTAGTAGCTGTGAATGCGGCAGTTTCAGGATGGCATTCTTCCTGACAATGCCACAACCCTTTCCCCTACTCGTTTTTTAATCTCCCTTTCCGATTTGGGGTAGTAGCTCCCAGTAGCAGAAGCGCATTACCTGATGCACGAAATGTAAAATGGGGGGACGGGGGGAAGTCAAACAATTTGAACAAAAATATCGTAAAATATATCATCACAATAATCAAATCTGTAAAAGGGAATACAACTCTCTCCCCATTCATAGACTCCCCATTGAATACCAGGGCTCCCATACCGTGTGACATTTTCTTGTGATATGTCTTACACAGGTTGTTAATCTCTCCATTGATTGAACCTGGTTTACTCTCTGTATGATCTCTCTCCTGGAGGGGGGTTGGGTCTTTTTGCAAGCCCCTGTGATTGCACATCTTGCCGCTGTCAAAATGTGTGATAATAATTTGCTCGTGTTTCGGTTTACATTTTCCAAGGGATTCCCCAGGACCTTTGTAAGTGGATCTAAAGGGATCCCTTAGCTCGATCATTTCTCTTATCAAATTCTGCACTATTACCCAAAATCTCTGTATTTTTCGGGCAAAACCACCAGATATGGGCCATATCGCCTACACCTCCACATCTTCTCCAACAATGGTTCATGGCCCCTGGGAAGATCTGCCTCAACCTTTGGAGGTGTAAGGTACCATGTCAAAATAATTTTATAAATATTCTCTCTTTGATATTGTGCATATAGATGTATTTTTTGCTTTTTCCTTTTTTTATTCGAGTTAAGTCCCTTTACATTTAGAGAGACTACTTTTATAGGTAATTAGTTATAGATTACATGTTAAGTCTAACTCTACTTATCGTCTTGTGTGAATTAAAGCGGGTCAGTGTCGTTACCTGGTCCCGATGATTTAATACGAACCTATTTAAGGGAACAGAGACCTCCCTGTTGATCTGTGGTGGTATTTAGGGGGGAAAAAGATTAGAGAAAATAGAACAAAAAAACGACGACAATATTAAAAGGATTATGGGAGGATTGGGGCTACTGTTTATCCTAAAACCTGTAAACTATTGGTCCCTCTCTGGACCAAAATAAAGGGCTAAAAAGTCCAAATGGGAGTAGGCACGTGCCTCGAGGTCTTTAGGGCACCCCAAACTCCGTTAATTAGGACTCCTTCTTACCCTTTCCTCCAAAGCTCTTATCTACTATATTCCTACCCTTCTTAACTAAAGAGACCGGAGAGCAAATATTTACCTGGAAACAGTGATTTGCCTCTTTCCTGTTCCTAGGTGCTCTCTGCTTCTCCCAGTGCTAATTGCATTCTTGACTTTTCTTGTACAAATAGTTTCTTCTCCTTTTCTAATTTATGGCGTTTTTTGTTTTTCTTATACTGACCTGGTCAGTCAAAGCTGGATTTCGTTCTTGCAGATTCTTGTGCTCTCTGTTCAGTCTCTATACCACTCCAGAACCTTTCATAGATATCCTTCCATATGCACACCTCTGTGTTGAAACGGCAAACCCCCACCCGAGAGGCTTGCAGCTCTGTGCGAAGGCTGTAAACCTCTCTCTGAGACTTCTAGGGCTGTGCCAAATTGGTCAATGAAACTCTCTGGTTCTTGGCAGTATCAGTGTATGACTTCCCCAGTTTATTTGACGTAATCAAGGTGACTCTCCAACTGTTGCCTTTCCTTCTCCAAAAATACACACTTGGCAATCGCTGCAGACAAGCACCACTGTAGCTCAGCCTTGGCTTCTTGCTCTTTATCCAATCGGCCCCAGAAACAATCGATCTCATCCCATGCAGATTGAAGAGCCTGTGCTAAGGCATATTTAGTTAGGATCAAGGCTTCATCTTTCTTTTGCCCAACCGTTGCATTTGCCACCACTCCCTGGACGATTCTGCTAGTGCATAAAATCAGAAATAGGGAAACCAAACACCCCAGAAAAAAACAGTGAAAAGTTAATTTGTCTTTAAAGCAGAACCCTTGAATTTAGCCATAGAGATATCAATCATAGTAAGGAAACCAGAGAAAGAGGAGCTTGCTTTTAAATTTGAGACTTAAGAATCATTAATGGAGGGAGTCGCATAGTACAGAAAAAACAATGGTAAGTACACTTATCTTTGAAATGGGAACCTGTGAGTCAGCAGTGGTCACACATGGCACTGCAGAGTTATCAGCAAAATACATGCTTGTGTCTGATATGGAGTCTCTAGGCCCAGCAGTGGTTACACCAAGCACTGCAGGGAAATCGGGGAAAGGCAAGCTTGTTTTTGACGTGGAAGTCTGAAAATCAGCAGTGGCCAGGTCCTGCAGAAAAAACAGGGAGGGGAAAGGCAAGCTGGTCTCTGAAGAGGGAGTCTTAGAACCAGCAGGGGTTAAATCGGGCATTGCAGAGCATTCAAAGAAAAGTACACTGGTCTTTGAAGCAACAGTTTTAGCATCAGCAATAGAGGTTTTAGACAAAATTATTGTACCTATCCTTACAGTGTGTGCCGGGAAAGGTTTGATCCTTGGGACCGGAAAAGCCATTTCACCTGGGATTCCCCACAGAAAGGAAAAGGACTTTTCTCCGGGACAAAAATCATCAAAAAGTCATAAGCTGCGCAGAAAAAATGAAGACACAAAAATTTGAGAATCTACAATAGGATTTTACAAACACAAAAAAGTACTTATCTTTTCCTCCCACAAAGAGGAAGGGTTTTTTCCTCAGGGCGATGCATGTGGGCTGCTGAGTCTGTTCCGGTGAGATCCAGGAGTGGCTTATGTTTTCCTGTCATGAACCCTGGGATGTCAGGTACAGGATGGACCTCTGTGAGTGATCGCGACAACGCCTATATGCTGCCTGCTACTGACCCCTAAGTGATAAAGAAAAAACAAGCGCAAATAACACCACTTTTAACAAAAAGAATAAAATATACTGCCCTTAGAAAGTGCAGCTCCCAGAACAGGATTCAAACCAAATCCGACCAGCAAACGAAGAAGAATATCAGGTGCGCAAATCTCATCAGGACATAGAGGGAATAAGTAGAAAACACCAAAATAGTGAAATATTGTCAAACACAACAGATGCAGTCAATGTTGAAGTTTCTATAGAATTTACACTCACGTGTTATACGTGAAACACAGGCGTTGTGGTTATTAGAAGTTACCAACTTATTGTGACCGAACAGATGCTCCAGATCAACATCATTATTATTCCATAGGCAGGAAGGGAAATCCACATACAAAAGGAAAAAGCAAAAATAGTATAGTATTGCTTTTTAATAGTAAAAAACACAAAGAAATACATTTACATAAGTGCCTTTGTGGTAAGCATTCAAACCACCCTGGGTCAGATGAACAGGTAGCACTCCACACAGCAACAGCTTGCTTCACGGCCGATTCAGCAATTGTTGAGCTGGGCGATGCAGTCCTCCACTTTGAATGTCACCAACCAGGTCACTCTGTAGGTTTTCAACTCCACCCTACGCGCGTTTCAACTCTAAAGTCTTCCTCAGGGGCTAATCTAACCTCCTATGCTATTTCCCTTCCTTAAATAGCCCGTCGCTTTCCGTTTCGAATTGCGACGCGCTACGTATGACGTCATTACGTCCGACGTCATTCATCACATCATCACGCATGCTCAGTGTCTAATCGCGCTCTAAACTTTATGTGCAGTAGCATTATTCATGCTGTAACACAGCCATCCTCACGTATATCCGCAACTTGGTGTGTATTTAAACAATTTACACACCTTAAAGATACATATCGCTAAAAAAACTTATATGTATCTAATACATGCCTGACATTTATATTATATTGCCAAATATAGCTAGTGTAACATTCAGTATCTATTACTTTATCATTAACAGTCCAACTGATTAACAACAAGCTCATCATATCACAGTTTAACAAATTAAACATAAATATGTCATACAATTTTTTATACAATTTACATAAACTGTTTCATATACACAATTTACATATCTACCAATGCTGTCTCTGTGTGCAAATATCACAAATTTATACATACAAACAGACAGAGCGGCAGTGGCAAAAAATGCACAATGTAATCTATCTTGGATATCCTATTCTAATCAAACTACACATATTTCTAATTATTTCAAATTGATCTCTTTTGGATGGATGTCTAAAATAAAAACAAGGAAACAATACATAAATAAAATATATTAAAACATATGTAAAATGTTTAAAAAGATAACAATAAACAAAATAAAACCAAGGAGAATTATAAATGATGAAGAATTGTAAATAATAAAAATCACAGATGTTCTAATGACATTAGACCAAGAAGGCATTTATGTCAAATTCGACATTTAAGCCTCTTGGTAGTAATGTTTTTAACTGATGAATCCAAAAGGATTCCCTAACTTCAGGCTCCTCCCCCCTTGCTCCCAACGAGGAACGGAGGGGAAGCGCGGCGAAGCCCTCCTGCCCCAGCCGACAACTCCACGCTCCTCCCCCCTCACTCCCAAAGAGGGACAGAGGGGAAGCGCTGCGCGGCCCTCCTGTCCCAGCCTGTCACTCTTGCCCCCCCTCCAACTTCCCGACCCCACCACCTGCCCCAGGCAGATGCCACGGAGATATGGAGAAATGGGTGTTCCAGAGATGGTGGAACCTCAATAATAAGTGTCCATAATCATTGAGCAGGACTAACGGGCAGAATGAGTGACGGAGTGGGTATAAATATAGACTGTGATGTGTGAGTCACTAAAACACTCGTCTCCTGAAGGTAACAAATAGGAGTGCTAAAAAGCACCCTAAAGTGACCTCATTGGAGTCCTCATGGTGTAGTAAATAGTACTCATCCATAAAAATCACAGTAAATAATGCAATAAATCTTACCCACTCCGTCTGTCCTTGAAAGTCCTGCTAGGTATATCCAGATGGCGTGCAGTCTGCAGTAAGTAGTATAGGACTAATAGAAAGAGCCCGTGATAAAGTCACGAGTGCCTTCAAAAGGGTACATTTTTGGTGCACATCACACTAACAATATTTTTATATTTTGTAATTATACAGTGAAAAATCAAGGTGAATCTAAATCTAAAGTGACAATAAAATATTAAAATAAACACGCGGTGCTATTAGCTGTTGGCCACTAGTATGTACCACTGGTAATTGTGACTTTACAACAGTGTGGGAAGTATCAAATTGCACCACTAATATTGTCCTCCTGCTATATACAATATAGTTGCTAGCACCACACATATATATCAGTTGTTGTCACTCATACAATGATGTCAAAAAGCCAGTACTGAGCATATTACAATAGTCAAGAAAATGACGCAATCAAGATTGTGGAGTCACACACAGAGTGGCCAGCATGCAGCATGAATTGAAATGGGAGGATGCATTTGAACGCCGTGGGAGTCCCTCAGCTGTTAGGCTATCATATGAACGCTGTTTGCTAACAAACAGCACAGCTCCAACATCGCTGTCAACTTGTACTGGGGGTCCCTATAACTAGTGATAAAGCGTGTGCATAATAAACAACCAGTTGTCATCCTCCTTCCTCATGCAGAGAATAAATGCAATAACATGCACTAAGCCTAGTAGCCGATGCTGTTAATGTGCATATATGGAGCTTACCCACACCACATATACTGGACCGGCTGTCTCTAATTCATTAGAAGACATATAACCACGGAGTGTGGGATCATACAACAATTGACCAGCATACAGCACGAATTGATTGAAGGAGGATGCATATAATACCATGGGAAACCCTCAGCTGTTAGGTTATCATATAAACGTTGTTTGCTAACAAACAACACAGCTCCAACATCGCTGTCAACTTGTACTGGGGGTCCCTATTTCTAGTGATATAACGTTGGTATAATGATCAACCAAATGGCATCCTCCTCGCCCATAAGAGCCAAAATCAATATCTTATACTTAGCTTAGTGATCAAGCCTTCTTAGCCGCATACAGACATCTCTGCTCAGACCCACAATCGCTCGACCGGCTGGGGCCCCAAGTGCATCCTCCCATTTCAATTCATGCTGCATGCTGGCCACTCTGTGTGTGACTCCACAATCTTGATTGCGTCATTTTCTTGACTATTGTAATATGCTCAGTACTGGCTTTTTGACATCATTGTATGAGTGACAACAACTGATATATATGTGTGGTGCTAGCAACTATATTGTATATAGCAGGAGGACAATATTAGTGGTGCAATTTGATACTTCCCACACTGTTGTAAAGTCACAATTACCAGTGGTACATACTAGTGGCCAACAGCTGATAGCACCGCGTGTTTATTTTAATATTTTATTGTCACTTTAGATTTAGATTCACCTTGATTTTTCACTGTATAATTACAAAATATAAAAATATTGTTAGTGTGATGTGCACCAAAAATGTACCCTTTTGAAGGCACTCGTGACTTTATCACGGGCTCTTTCTATTAGTCCTATTCTGTGATTTTGTACATTGGTTGCACTCATTTGTGTCAATCTTCAGACACTTGTCAAAAGCATAACAAAATTATAAAAAGTGAGCGGTGTGCTACGTTGTGTGTTTTATGTCTGCAGTAAGTAGTCCAGCGAGAGAAGAAAAAGGCGAAAACAGTGCCAGGGAGTCAGGCGGTGGAAGAATATAAAAATCTATTTATTCAGTAACACTCAACAAACATAACCCCAAAAGGGTGAAACAAAACTCCTACGCGTTTCGGACCCTATGGTAAGTCTCCCACCCACCCACCCACTCAGTCAATGTTACCCACTCAGTCAAAGTCACCCACTCAGTCAAAGTCCTGACTCACACACTTCCCCCCTCAGTCAGGTCAGCTGACAAATACACAGGGGGAATCACAGCTGGCAACAGGGGGGGGGGGGAAATCGGAGATGTGAACTGGGGGGGGCGGGACCAGAGCTGTGAACAGGGGGGTGAAGGGGGGGAGCGTATTGCTGTGAACGGGGGAGAAAGAGAGGGGGGAGACAGTGGAAGGGAGAGAGAGGGGGAGCCACAACATTAAATCCCGGGCAGCGCCGGGTATATCAGCTAGTGCCTATATATTTAAGATCTGAGGGGTCAGAACGATGACACTTTTTAAAATGAAGAGATACGTTATGGGTTTCTAGGCCAATGCCTATATTCCGTATATGTTCTAATATTCTAACCCTTAAAGGGCGAATGGTTCGCCCTACATACTGATATTCACAAGGGCAGATCTTCCAGAACATCTTCAAATAGTCTTTACGAAGGCTAGGAACCTAAAGGACAGTTTAGCACCAAGTGCTTTAAGGAAAGAATTAACAACTGGGAATGGGTCATGGATACATGATAAACCTGAAGGATTCTATAAGTGTGATAAATGTAAGGCCTGTAAATATGGGGTTAATAAAACAGATACTTTTATGTCAACCAATACAAACGAAGTTTTGAAAATTAAAAGTTTCATAAACTGTAAAAGTACCTACATTGTATATGTTCTGATCTGCCCTTAAAAAAATAAAAGAACAACAAAAACGCGCTAAGGACTCCCTTAGCCTAACGTTCATGCTCTTTAATCAAAGCATTCACTAAAGCAAATTAATAACGTTATTTCATAAAGTGACGAAAAAAGTTTGTGAATCACTTAGGATTTTCACATATTTCAAACCTAGAATGTTATTAGATCTTAATCCAAGTCCTAATGATAAATAAAGATATACGGATCAAACAAATGACAGAAAAACATGATACTTTTTCAACATTTATTTATCAACAAATGATTAAACATTCCATATCCATGTGTGAAAAAGTATGTGAACCTTTAAGATTCAGTACCTCTTGAGCAGCAATGACTTCAGCAAAGCATTTCCTGTAACTGCTGGTAAATCTCTCACATCAGTTTTGAGGAATGTTAGCCTATTCCTCCTTATAGAACTGCTTCAACTCAGTGACATGTGAGGGCTTCCTTAAATGGGCAGCTCGCTTCGGGTCCTGCCACAATATTTCAATGGGGTTTAGGTCCGGACTCTAACTAGGCCATTATAAAACGAGGAATTTCTTCTTCTGCAGTCATTCTTTTGTCAATCTGCTTGTATGCTTAGGCTGGGGCCATGGTGCCTTCGCCCACGCGGAGGCTGGGAAGTGACCTGCGTGAAGCGGGTGCTTTCCCTGGCTATAGGGCATGGACGCGATCACTGCCTTAAGGCAGTCTGATCGCACGGTCTGCGGCACCATGGCCCCAGCCTAAGGCTAAGGCCCGCTCCCTCAGTCAGCGCGCCCGCACTGCAGACAGGCGGGGCGCTGACAGACACAGACCGCGATATGCGGTCTGTAGGGAGCCGGGAGAGGGAGGGGGGCGGGCTCTGATCGTGGTGCCGTCCACCCCCCCCCCCACATACATACACACATACATACATACACACACACATACATACACACACACACACACACACTTTAATAACCCGCAGCTCCTTCCCTGCTCCCCGCCCAAGGCACCTCCCATCTAGCTCCTTTCCTCCCCATTGGCTGACTCGCGTACCACGTGACGCGTCAACGCCGAAAATCACTAGATTCTTGCAGTATCGGCCGGCTGACGCGTCACAGTACGTAGTCAGCCCTGCCGGAAGGAGGCAGCGGGGGCAGGGACCATTCGGGCAAGGGTCTGGTGGTTCGCGGCCGCACGCCCCGCCGGCCGCAGCGGGTTCGCAGGCTAAGGATGATTGTCTTGCTTCATGACCCACTTTCACGACAGTTTCAGCTCAGACGGATGGCTTGACATTCTCCTCTAGAATCTTCTGATACAGTGCAGAATTCATGGTTGTGTCAATGATGGCAAGCTGTCCAGGTCCTGAGGCAGCGCCAAACCATCACACTCCCACCACCATGCTTGACTGTTGGGATGAGGTTATTCTGTTCGAATTCAGTTTCGCTTTTCTCTGAAAATAACGTTTCCCGTTGAGGCCAAAAAGTTCCACCATCGACTCATCTGTCCAGAGAACGGCCTGCCAAAGTTGTATTTAGTCTAAGGACAAAGTATATTGAGGATTTGCTGTAGGTACTCTTCCCTCTGTGACAATGATTTGCTCAAATTAGCCTTTGTTAGTAATGCTCATTGTGTGCTGCTACATAAAGACCATTGTATGGCAGTAGTACAATGTACTACTTTATTTTATATGTATTGTTATTGGCACTGATGGTGGATGATGCATAGATCAGTTTGAGGTATATGTTCCTCTTTGTCATGAAGTGCAGTCGTAAAGCACAAGCCTTCCCTGAATGGGATATGTAGTGCATTTTCTCTTCTACACATTAAGAGAGAGGTTACAGTGAGTGCTGATCTCTGCGTTTTATACATTATTTATATATTACATCCATCCTTGACCTCCGCTTTATTTTGTGCGTTTGACTATGCCGTTTGTATACAGGTGTCTGACCGTAAGCTACAAGTGGTTTCCTCAGACAAATATGGCCATCTCTATTAGCTGCAGTAATGGTTTTTCTTCTAAATCATGTTTTCACTTGCGACTTCCAAACAAGAACTACGTTTGGCCTTTGTTAATGTCAACGTTTGTTTTATTCCCAGACTATGTCCTTTATCCATACATTGAGGTGGTAGAAAGTACATTTGAAAACTAAAATATCCACTAAGTACTTGATCATTCAAGTAGTTAAATTGCTGCACTTTTAAGGGAGAGAAAAAACATTGTATTGTATGTCTTTATTTGTATAGCGCCATTAATGTACATAGCGCTTCACAGTAGTAATACACGTGGTAATCATATAAATAATATAATATAAATAACAGGTCATGGGAATAAGTGCTTCAGACAAACGGAACATTTAGGAAGAGGAGTCCCTGCTCCGAGGAGCTTACAATCTAATTGGTGTGTAGGAGGAACGTACAGAAACAGTAGGAGGGCATTTTGGTAAGTGCTTATGCAGGGGACCAAGCTTTATGTATCATGTGTCTAGTAATATCTACGGTGCTACTTATATGCTTCTTTTTAAGCAAGTGTGTATTAAGGTGGGTCTTAAAGGTGGATAGAGTGGGTGCTAGTCGGGTATCGAGGGGAACGGCATTCCAGAGGTGTGAGACAGTCGGTGAGAAAGATTTAAGGCGGGAGAGTGCTTTAGATACAAAGGGGGTTGAGAGAAGACATCCTTGAGCAGAACGCAAGACTCGGATGGTGCATGACGAGAAGTTAGGGATGAGATGTAAGGAGGGGCAGAAGTGTGTAAAGCTTTAAAAGTGAGGAGGAGAATTGCATGTGTGATACAGGATTTGATTGAAAGCCAGGAGAGCGATTTCAGCAGGGGAGATGCGGAGACAGATTTAGGAAAGAGTAGTGTGATTCTGGCACTGGTTATCTGGTTTAGGATAGATTGTAGGGAAAACAGGTGAGAGGCAGGAAGGCCGGACAACAGGAGGTTACAGTAGTCGAGACGGGAGAGAATGAGGGCCTGAGTCAGAGTTTTAGCAGTCGAGTAACAGAGGAAAGGGCGTATCTTTGTGATATTGCGGAGGAAAAAGCGACAAGTTTTAGAAACGTTTTGAATGTGAGAGGAGAATGTGAGAGAGGAGTCAAGTGTGACCTCTCGGCAGCATGGTTGGGGCTACTGGGTGAATGATGGTACTTCCACCAGTAATGTGGAAGGTGGTAGTAAGGCCAGGTTTGGGAGGCAGTATATGGAGCTCTGTTTTTGCCATGTTAAGTTTGTCGGCGGAGGGCCATCCAGGATGATATCGCAGAGAGACATTCAGAAACTTTGGTCTGTACAGCAGGTGTAAGGTCAGGGGTTGAAAAGCAAATTTGTGTGTCGTCAGCATAGAGGTGATATTTAAACCCAAGGGATGTGATTAGGTCACCTAGAGAAAGTGTGTACAGAGAAAAGAGAAGAGGTCCCAGGACAGAACCCTGTGGGACCCCCACAGAGAGATCTATGGAGGAGGAGAAGGTGTTAGCAGAAGAGACACTGAAAGTACGATAGGAGAGGTAAGAGGAGATGCAGGATAGAGCTTTGTTACGAATACCAAGAGTATGGAGAATGTGGAGGAAAAGAGGGTGGTCCACGGTGTCAAATGCTGCAGAGAGGTCGAATAATATGAACAGAGTGTAATGACCTTTGTCTTTGGCAGCATGGAGGTCATTAGTTATTTTAGTGAGGGCTGTTTCAGTCAAGTGAGCAGTGCGGAAGCCAGATTTGTAGAGGGTCTAGGAGAGAATGGGTGTTGAGAAAGTGGAGCAAGCGAGAGAATACAAGACGTTCAAGGAGTTTGGAGACAAAAGGCAGGACACCGGTCGATAGTTAGAAAGACAGGTAGGGTCATGCTTGCTTTTTTTGAGTAATGGTATAACGGTTGCATGTTTAAAGGAGGAAGGAAAGGTACCAGAATAGAGGGAGGTGTTAAATATGTGTGTGAGCATAGGGGTTATAGTATGCACAAGATGTTTTAGGAGATGGAAGGGAATGGGGTCAAGAGGGCAAGTGGTAGAGGGAGAAGATGAGATCAGTAGTGATACATCCTCCTCTGTGGCAGCGGAAAAAGAGTCAAGGAAGGCAGTAGGAGAGTTAGGAAGCAGTGCATGATGAGAGGAGGAAACAGAGGGGATGTTCTGGCAAGTGGATTCCACCTTTTCCTTGAAATAGTCAGCAACGTCCTGAGGTGAAATGGAGGAAGAAGAGGCAGCTGGGGGTGGTTTGAGTAGAGAGTCAAAGACAGAGAAGAGTTGGCATGGGTTAGACTTGTGTGTTTTGATAAGTAAAGTAGGTTTGTTTAGCCTGAGAGAGGGCAGAGTTGAAACAGGATAGCATAAATTTGTAGTGAAGGAAGTCTGCGAGCGTGTGAGATTTCCTCCAGAGGCGTTCATGCAGTGATCATATTTAATACAGCTAAACCCCGTTATAACGCGGTCCTCGGGGTCCACCCCGAGACCACCGCGTTACTAACGGGGTCGCGCTAATTTAAAAAAAAAAAAAATGGCCGCCGCATCAGTGTTTTTACCCGCGGTCCCGGCTTCCCCCTGCCACGCGTGACAGGAGATGGGAGGGGGGATTCCCCTCCGGTCCGGCTCCCCCTGCCACCGCGTGACAGGAGATGGGAGGGGGGATTCCCCTCCGGTTCCGGCTCCCCCTGCCACCGCGTGACAGGAGATGGGAGGGGGGATTCCCCTCCGGTCCGGCTCCCCCTGCCACCGCGTGACAGGAGATGGGAGGGGGGATTCCCCTCCGGTCCGGCTCCCCCTGCCACCGCGTGACAGGAGATGGGAGGGGTGATTCCCCTCCGGTCCGGCTCCCCCCGCCGCAGCACAGGGCCCTCGCGCCGCAATACAGGGCCCCCTGGCCCTGCCGTAGCGCAGGGTCGTCCTGCCCTCCCCCCCCCCATACCCCCCCGCGCTGCACCGGGCCATCCCACCAGCCCCCGCAGCATCGGGGGCCCCCGCAGCAGCCATCATCCCCCTCCACCGCAGCACCACCCCCACCCTGCAGCCACATGCCTCAAAAATCATCCCCAAGGTAAGGTAAGGCTGATTTATGTATAAGTGTAGTGTGTGTGTGTGTGTGTGTGTGTGTGTGTGTGTGTCAGTGTGAGCAGTGTGTGTGCAGTGTGCAATGAGCAGTGTGTCAGTGTGTGCAGTGTGAGCAATGAGCAGTGTGTCAGTGTGTGCAGTGTGAGCAGTGTGTCAGTGTGTGTCAGTGTGTGTGCAGTGTGAGCAGTGTGAGCAGTGTGTGTGCAGTGTGAGCAATGAGCAGTGTGTCAGTGTGTGCAGTGTGAGCAATGAGCAGTGTGTGTGCAGTGTGCAGTGTGTGTGCAGTGTGAGCAGTGTGTGCAGTGTGAGCAATGAGCAGTGTGTGTCAGTGTGAGCAGTGTGTGTGCAGTGTGAGCAATGAGCAGTGTGTCAGTGTGTGCAGTGTGAGCAATGAGCAGTGTGTGAGCAGTGTGTGCAGTGTGTGCAGTGTGAGCAATGAGCAGTGTGTGTCAGTGTGAGCAGTGTGTGTGCAGTGTGAGCAATGAGCAGTGTGTCAGTGTGTGCAGTGTGAGCAATGAGCAGTGTGTGTGCAGTGTGCAGTGTGCAGTGTGTGTCAGTGTGAGCAGTGTGTGTGCAGTGTGTCAGTGTGTGCAGTGTGTGTCAGTGTGAGCAGTGTGTGTGCAGTGTGAGCAGTGTGTCAGTGTGTGTGCAGTGTGAGGTGTGTGCAGTGTGAGGTGTGTGCAGTGTGAGCAATGAGCAGTGTGTGTGCAGTGTGCAGTGTGTGTCAGTGTGACAGTGTGTGTGCAGTGTGAGCAGTGTGTGTGTAGTGTGCAGTGTGTGTGCAGTGTGTGTGCAGTGTGTCAGTGTGTGCAATGAGCAGTGTGTGTGCAGTGTGCAGTGTGTGTGCAGTGTGTGTGTCAGTGTGTGCAGTGTGAGCAGTGTGCAGTGTGTGTGCAGTGTGAGCAATGAGCAGTGTGTGTGCAGTGAGTGTGTGCAGTGTGTGCAGTGTGTGCAGTGTGTGCAGTGTGTGCAGTGTGCAAAAAAAAAAAAAAAATTATAACCGAATCGCGGTATAGCGAGGCGTGTTATAACGGGGTTTAGCTGTATGTACTTTTATATATACTTTTATGTATATTATTTGTTATTTATATGATTGTCATGTATTACTACTGTGAAGCGCTATGTACATTAATGGCGCTATATAAATAAAGACATACAATACAATAGTACAGGGACTCTTGGCAGAAGTGGACATTACTCTGGGAATCATTAGGAGCATAAATATTTCAGACAAGATTTCTCAAAAATGTATTTCTGATGCTAGATATAGCCTCCCTGCGCTCTTTGATAGTTGCAGGAGATTTCAGTATGGTACAATACCCAGACGGTAGAGGACGTTCTGCACAGACTTATAGACTGGTGAAAAACTTTAGAGACATAATGTGAGAATACTCCTTGGTAGATGCATGGAGGACTCAACATCGGGGCCAGAGGGACTATACTTTCTACTCTGTAACACATAACTCATATTCAAAAATCAACCATGGTTTTTGTGTCCCCGGATGTTCTTCAGGGGATTTCGCAGACACTTATTGGCCCAATCACATGGTCAGATCACGCCCCAACAGAGGTCCTCAAAAAAACCTTCTTGGCACCAAGGGGTAACCAAAATGTATACTTAATGACGCTCTACTAAACTTCCCTGAGATTGAGACTAGAGTAAAAGGATTTTTAGAGAAATTCTTCAATCTGAATGAGGGCACAATTGAATCATGTGCAACCCTTTGGGAAGCACATAAAGCAATTATTAGGGGAACAATCATCTCTATAGCATCTCATAGAAATCACCCTAAATTGCAACTATACAAAGATCTGGAAGGCAAAATATCATCACTAGAAAATGAACATAAAACATCTTCCTCTAAAAAGATATTTAAATTGCTTCTAAAAGCTAGAAATTATCTAAAATAAGTGTATTTGGAAAATACGGGGGAAAAAAATCTTGGATGGACCAAACAGCTGTTTTATGACAAAGATAATAAGGCTGATCGTATACTTGCAAGCAAACTGAGATGAGTTAAGACAAGAACTCCAATAAATGCAATTAAACTTAAAACCGGAGAAATTACATATAAAACCCCTAAAATAACGAAGGAATTTTATGAGATCAACTCCAGCCTGTACAATCTAAAAGATAATACTGTATCACTCAAAATGAGGAGATCCTGTCTTGTAAGGAGTGATACTGTAAATTCTTAGACCAATGTAATTTGACCAATCTATCAGGAGAAGATTTAATGTTATTAAATAAAAAATAAATAAATAAGTAAAGAAGAACTAATGGAAGCAGTCCAAGTTTTAAAAACCAATAAAACCCCATTTCCCGCTGGATTCACTAACCTATATTATATATTTTTTTAATCAAAATACTATCCCCCCATTTGTTACGTCTTTATCATTCTTTTATGGATGGGAACCAGATCCCAGCACAAATGGCTAGCGCCAATATAGCAGTCATACATAAAGAGGGGAGAGACTCTGTCATGCTAACGCCCAATCTTCCTCCTAAACACAGATCTTAAGCTGTATAGCAAGATCTTGGCCAATTGATTGAACTCTATCCTGGCAAAAATAATCCACATAGACCAAGTAGGCTTCATAAGTGAACGACAGGCATCTGACAACACCAGAAAGATCATTAACATTGTCAACCACATAAACCTCTAGAAAGATAAGGCGATCCTATTATGTTTTTTACACTGAGAAAGCTTTCGATAGGATTAGTTGGCCATTCCTTAATAAGACTCCATCAGCATTTGGTTTCTCGGGCCCATATCTGAGAGGAATCCAAGCACTGTAAGAATGCCCCTCAGCCACGTTAAAACTCTCCGGAGGAAATCTAAACAAGAGGCAATGAATTTGACCCTTCCAAAATCAGAAGAGAAACGCCTACAATTACATTTTAACTACAGATGGAGAGGTGCGCAGATTAAATATCTGGGCAACTTTCTGTCAAAAAACTATTAAAATAAATTGTAGAAAACTTTCAAAAATGACTTGCTAGAATTAAAAAAGACCTCCAAGAATGGAATAAGTATCAAATACCTCGGTTGGGGTGAATCACTGCAGTTAAGATGAATGTCCTACGAAAATTCCTCTACCATTTCCAAACACGCCCAATAGAAATCTCATCTAGCTATTTTAAGGACGTACAGAACTGTATACTTCAGTTTATTTTGGGGGAAAAAGGCCAACAGCCCCAAGATCAGTCATGCATTCCTCAAAAAAGGAAAGGATCGTCGTGCCCGATATTAAAAAAAAAAAAAAAAAAAAAAAAAAAGTACTTCTTTGCTTGCCATGTAAAACAAATAACATCCTGGCATTCCCCTACTAAAAGATACTGTTGGGTGAATATTGAGGCAGTTCTGGTAGTCTCGGTCTCCATGCCAGCCCTAATATGGGTAGAAAGGGAGGAAGCAAAGAAAATCATGCAAAACCTTCAGACAGAGGTAATCTCACAAAAAATTTGGCATCTTACCAAAACCAATATCGGACTAATCGAAAACCCATTGAGGCTGATTCGTCTGGTGAACAAACGAGGATTCTCCCATGTTATAGCTTAGGTCAATTTGAGGGATGGCAAGAAAGGAATATCATGGATCTTGGGCACATGCTATCGAACAATCAAATTATGACATTTAAGGAGATCAAAGCAAAGTATTCCCTGCCCTATGAAGATTTATATAAGTATCTTCAGGCCAGACCTTTGTTAAGCATTCTTCTCCAGGTAATTCGTTCCCACCTCCTACAGTATTTGAAAATCTACGTAGAAATAGTTTCTATCTGGAAAAACGTTCAATTATTTATCAGAAACTAGACCAACGGGGGTCAATGCCTGACCATAACTACATGACAAAATGGAAACACGACCTAAATACGGAAATAACACGGGAGGACATTTGGGAAATGGCCTCCAAAACATCCATATGCACCACTACAAAAGAGAACATATATAAGATCCTTTTCAGATGGTACCTGACCCCCAAAATATTAAATATAATCTTCCTAGGAGCTTCCAATATGTGCTGGAGAAACTGCGCCCAGGCGGGTGACTTGGTTCACATTTGGTGGTTGAGTCCAAAGGCCCAACGGTTTTGGAAAATGATACAAAAATGAATAGAAGAAACAATAGAAGTTACTATACCATGGGATTAGTTGATAATTGCTCTGGCCAAACCAATGGAAAATATGAGTATTTCAAACAAAAAACGTACATCCCATATCCTGACAGCAGCGAGTTGCACAATCTCCGCTGCCTGGAAAAAACTGAATACCTCTTCAAAAATTATGGTTAAAAAAAGAATAGGGGACATTATGATGATGGAAAAACTCCCAGACTTCCTAATACATAGAGAACCAGCTTTCCATAAGGTCTGGGACCCCTGGATCAACAATTATAATAGGGGAATATGTGTTTCTTATTTTCCTTTCTTTTTTTAGATGTATTGTATAAACTGTCTGTTAATAGAACGTTCACAAAATATGTTTCCAAAAGTAAGGTGAAATATAATCATTATAATGTTTACCTGTTAAGATGTCCTTAGGAATGTCCAAGCATTGTTAGCAATCTCATGTGTAACCTTTGCAAGGTAAATGTCACCCGCCCACCCCAAACACAAAAATGTAATCAAAAAATATTTGTGCCAAAAAAAAAAAGAAATTAAAAGATGCTTTAAAATTAATTAAAAATTGCATTAAGTTGCATTTAAAAAAACAAAAACAAACAGTCACTATTAACTAATATTACAGAACTGATTTTGTTAAAAAAAATAATAAAAATAAAACAACCCCCATAAGATTTTATATGTTTTGCTGCTTTATCTATATAATTTGTCATATTGGATGCAGCCCTGGGGCACTCTGCATTTTGGGTAGTATGATTTCATAGTGAATGCCCCCCTCGTTATGCCATTTTTGATGAACTTTAATTAATTAAAATAGCACCCATATAGGAAGTTACCCCATTTCCGCCATGTTGCGTGCCCTGTGAAGCAGGGTTTTCTCTGATCGATCACGGAAGAACAGAGCGATCGGCAGATTAGGTAATTGCATTGCCGTAAAGGCAAGGAACGTCTGCATTTATTGAAACAGGAAACTGTGAGAATTTCAGAATGGAGGCTGTTGACAAAAAAGTTGCCAGCCAAACCGTTTCAGAATTCATGTTGGCTGTTAGGGGATTTTAGAGTGTGTCATAAATTAAATGTGTTGGGAAATGGACACAGCAGAAGCAATTTTAATTGAGACACAACTAAACTGATTTTCAGGTGAGGCATGGAACTTTCTGAATATTAACTATTTGTGGTCTTTTTACAACGGAGAGGGTTTGCTAAAGTCAGTCAAAGTCTCTATACATCTAAATTACCTTGCCCAGTATACATTAGAAACTGAAGGCTATCCATTACGTTTTTTTTCTCAGTGGCAGCTGCTG
This sequence comes from Ascaphus truei, assembly GCF_040206685.1. Taxonomy (NCBI): domain Eukaryota; kingdom Metazoa; phylum Chordata; class Amphibia; order Anura; family Ascaphidae; genus Ascaphus; species Ascaphus truei. The sequence continues at coordinate 44,231,470 of NC_134486.1, read as the reverse complement.
ATGTATATAAAGTGCCTTGGTGAAGAGAAATTTAAAAAAAGTACTGAAAGACATATACTGATTAGGTAAAAACGAGAGAATAAAATGTATATTTTGAGATTGTCCCTCAAACCCGTGCACTGTTCTACACTTTAAAATGAAGGCGTTAATTGGTTCAGTAACCAAAGTAATGCAAGTTCCTTTCCCTATTTTATTCAGATCTATTTCTAGAGATCTAGATTCTTCCAATGTTAGTTGGAACTCTGTCCTGCCTGTACACTGGTAAGTGATGGATGGATTCATGCATTGGTTGGTCAGCATCTGGTTATCATATAGTTCCCAAAAGCTGCTATTATCCATCTGCCCTGCAAAGCCTGCCTGCTGCCATTCAATATCTAGTATCTTGGGGACTGTGCGATTAGCAAGTCAATGTGCAGTGCTTGGCTTACACATTTGTCCTTCCCTTTTGGGAACTCCAGAGCAGAGACCTTCAAAGAACGTGTTCCCCTGGCCATAATATCTAAACATCTACTGACAGCGTTCTATATGTGCAACATTTCTTACTGAAGCACATTTGCTTGTTTTCCCTCCTCAGATCTCAAAGGCAATTTTGCTAAAACGTAATAAATGAAGCATGAGTGAAGTGTGTCAGATTTGCAGAAAACATCTTGTGCCAATTTGTTTTTAAGTAAGCGTAACCTTGCTTGTTTACCTATACAGGCAGTCCTCGGTTATCCGACACAATGCGTTACTCAAAATGGCGTTGGATAGCGAAACGTTGTAAAGCGAAACACGTTTTCCCATAGGAACACTGTTTAAATGAAAGGTTCTGTTCCTGAAGACATTTTTAATGCAAAATATTTTACGCAGACAATAAGATATGCAGCACACACATAAATTATATAGTGCATATACTGTATTATATATATAATAATATATAATATAATATAAATATATAATATCTTATATAGTATAATATATATATACTATATACACAAACAACTTTGCAAAGCGTCGTAAGAGCGTTGGTTAAGCCGTTTTGGCGTTGTAAAAATGAACATAGGTATGCATTGCATAGCGTTGGATAAGCCATTCGTTGTAAAACGAAGCGTTGTAAAACGAGGACTGCCTGTATTTGAGATGGTGTTGCTTTTACATAAAATGTTGTCGCTGTATTACTTTATGTTTGCGTGTATTCAGAGGTCCGTTATGCAGTACATCATATTTAATCTTTAAAGGGGTGAAAGGTTTTTCACCTGTTACATCAGCCAATGAGTAGAAAATGATGGCGCACAATCTACCATGAAAGTGTTTGTGGAAATATTTAGGAAACAATGTCCTATTAAAATGAGATTCCTGCAGAAATATTATGTTAGCTGACTTGCCGGCACTTCTTAGGACTATTAAAGCCCTTGACATTATGAGAGATTACCTTAATGGAAGACATGAGAAAGGAACTAGCTTGAGAAATAAAATGTTTGTAACGTGCCTATGAGAGAGTGCGGAAGGGGTAGTGCGGAGGTGTTGGAATAGAAGACTGGGAGAAGGGGACAAGGAAACATGCAGATTCTACAAAATATATTCCACAGATAAAACACAAAGGAACCCAGGTGAATATCACTACCTGGGCCTAGAGGCACTGTGGCCTTCACCAAAAACATTTGCATTGCCTATAAACTTGCCCTTGCAGGGGATACTAAGTCCCGAGGGCACCAGTCTAGACACCCGCAGCGTCAACTGGGAAGAAACTTTATTAACGTTAACTAAATGCTTTGTGTTATAGTCACAACTACCCAATTTATAACATTTTGCATATGACATATAAACCACAACTGCTATATTTGGGGCGGATGTGGGACGGATCATTTTAGGGACTCCGCGAATGTGTATGTTGTTCTTATGGGCGTAGTTGTCCTGATGATCTTGGCATTTTTCAATCTTGTCCACTCTTGTGTTCAAACGGTTCAGCCCTTGGGCAGTGTCCTCTTGAGTGGCGACCACGTCTGACACGTTTGAAGGTCGTTGGTGCGTTCTTGCAGCTTAGCCAGGCCCCCCTTTTATGTCCTTCACAGCACTTTGGACGTCTGCTTGGAAGGCATTTTTTTAGCTTCTATCTCCCAATTCCTTTCCCCCTAACAATTACACCTCCACCTTCACCACTACAGTCCCTGATATTTCCTCGCCCCCCGTCCGCCTCCCCTTCCCATACATTATGCCTGACTGACTACTTCATATCCTCGTAGGACTTTCCCCACTACAGAACACTGCAGTCTTTAGGCAGGGAGAAACAGACACCAATATATTCTTTGGACATTCTGGAAGTATACTGTAGGCAGGCAAGAAGCAGGAGACGCATGCAAACATTGATGGTCTACCACCTCAGTGAGGATGTTGTGCATAACATGCCAAAGTAAATGTTACAGTGTGAAATAATTTCAAGTCCTTTATGAAAGAATGACAAATCCAATCAGTGGGATTCTAGAAGTTTGTGCACAATTACAGGTTGTGGGGAGAACATAATGTGTGTCTCTAAAATATAGTGATGTCTGGTGTTGGTAGGACTGTATCGTTCACATTCTAAGCAAGCATTGTACCGTTAAACTTTCCAGGTGGATTAGAAGCATAAAGTGACCCACTGTGAGTGCTCCTTTGCATGTCATTACCCAGAATCCCTGGCTGCAGTGGAAGCATTGTATGCCGAGTGACTATGGGGAAAAAGCAGGTTTGGGGACATGTATGGGCTCATAAGTGTTTTTGTTATATCTTTACAGATACTACTCAATAAGTATTAACCAATTTCCTCCCGTTCTTTGGTGTAGGCGAGTCTAGTCCAACACGCCGGGAAGCTGTAAAGAAAAAGACTGCAGAGTATCTGATGCGTGCCGAAAGAATCTCTAGCTTATGTTGTAAACCATCAGAGGAGAGAGCCTGTGCTGTGAGTATCCTTTTTAGCCACTTGTTCGTAATGCAAGTCTCTAAACAAATCTTACCTGCCATTTTAAGAGCTTCCAAACGTGTTTGTTGTAGCAGTTATGACAATAAACCGCTTCAACATTTGGTTTTAGCCTAGATTAATCAACTGCCCGGTTTGTTTCTCAAAGTCAAGAAACTAGGTTGGTTCAATTGAAGACTGAGGATGCAAAGAACAAACGTGTTACAAAGCTCAGTGCAATTGTAGGTGAAAGACCATGTCCAGCAGATATGTTTGCTTACACCAAGCTTGTTTGGATTGCCCCATGAACGGTCCACATTGTTGAAGGTATTGCAAAGATTCCATTAAGCACTTATGCAGTTAGCATTGATCAAGTTCCGATACCTGTTTTCAGAGCTTCATGAAACTCCACCTCCATCAGAGCTTCATGAATCTCCATCTGCCTCCACCGTGTTTTACAGATGATGTGGTATGCTTCGGATCATGAGGTGTTCCAAGCCTTCTCCATACTTTTTTCTTCCCACCATTCTGGTACAGGTTGATCTTAGTTTCATCTGTTCAAAGAATGCTGTTCCAGAACTGGGCTGGCTTTTTTAGATATTGTTTGGCAAAGTCTTATCTGGCCTTTCTATTCTTGAGGCTTATGAATGGTTTGCACCTTGTGGTGAACTCTCTGTATTTGCTCTCGTGAAGTATTCTCTTTATGGCAGACTTGGATAATGATATGCCTACCTCCTGGAGAGTGTTCTTGACTTGGCTGGATGTTGTGAAGGGGTTTTTCTTTACCATGGAAAGGATCCTACGATCATCCACCACTTTTGTCTTCCGTGGACATCCAGGCCTTTTTGTGTTGCAGAGCTTACCAGTGCGTTTTTTTTTCTCAGAATGTCCCAAACTGTTGATTTGGTCACTCGTAATGTTCTTGCTATCTCTCTGATGGATTTTCTTTTTTTTTGCAGCCTAAGGATGCCCTGTTTCACTTGCATTGAGAGCTCCTTTGACCACATGTTGTGGGTTCACAGCAAAGCTTCCAAATGCGAATGCCAAACCTGGAATCAAGTCCAGAACTTTTACCTGCTTAATTGATGATAACGAAGGAATAGCCCACACCTGTCCATGAAACAGCTTTTGAGTCAATTGTCCAATTACTTTTGGTCCCTTGAAAAAGAGGGGGCTACATATTAAAGAGATGTAATTGCTAAACCCTTTCTCCAATTTGGATGTGAATACGCTCAAATTAAAGCTGATAGACTGCACTTTAAGCCCATATTCATTATTTAACTGTAACTTAAATTTATTTTGGTACACAGCCGAAACAACAAAACTTGTATCAGTGTCCAATTATTTCCGGACCTAACCATACATACATACACACATACACACATACACACACACATACATACACACATACACACACACACATACATACACACATACATATACACATACATGCTCAAGATAAGCCGGGGAAGGCCGGTATTTGTGGCCACTGGAAATAACTATTGGAAGATGATGAAGAAAGTTCATTTTATTTGTATATAGATTCTTGTGTATCGTTTCAGTCGAAATAAGATGCTGGGCACAGATTTCTTAGCAGTTTTTACTTTATTCTTCGAGAAGCAAAATAATAAACTAATAAGCTTCAGATATACTGGTCAACTGCAAATATAGACATACAAGCTATGAGAATGTATGTCATTTGTTGTCTCTGATGGTATTGTTCGTTCGTTTTGATGTTCTGACGCATCTACTCTAAAAACAGATTCATATAGTAATTTCTTCATCTACAGATTTACCTGTGCATGGCTTTGTTAGTATGAAGCAATAATGCAATTAAATAATAACATTCTCATCCTTGGAAAGAACTTATCAAAAAGTCTGGGCACAAAGCCTATAACCTTGATGGGCTCCATTTTGTACCCAAAATGCTCTATAAACAAATTCACTTGTTCTAAATTTCCTACAAATAAGCAGAAAAAATGCAAAAATGCATAAAGCATGCATAAAGCAGCGCACTGCCCAGAGAAGTAGGGAAACAGGTGGTAAAAATGTTTTGCCAAACCAACATTACAAAAAGGAGGTGTGGTTCACACAAACGTGTGAGGAGGTGTGGTTCACTCCTACGCGTTTCACACAAACGTGCTTTATTCCTACAAATAAGTAGTTTTCCTTAAATGTGTTTTTCCTCACATTCCACAATCCTTCTACCAAATCAACAGTTCCCCCAAATTATGACAAAATGAAATCTATAAAGATTCCGAATAAAATAAATCCTTTTGATCACCACGGACAAGTCAGTGACCTCAGGTGATCCGTCTCAAGCCGCGACTGTCCCACTTTTTAGAGCAATACAAAATACCCAACATCAAATGAAATCTTCTATTAAATGGAAGAACTGCTCCCGTCTTAAGGGTAGCCTTCCGTACTCTCCAATCCCAGCCGATTGAAGTTCCGAGGGCATGCTCCCTGCTGCAAGGTTCAGTAGATCAAAGAAAAAATGGCGGTGCCCTGCAGAAAAAATGTGTTTATATATGTTTGCATCCATGTCAAATGTAAGAAGCTTGTTTGACTAACAGATTATTCCTCACAGATAGTTTTTTTTTGTGTGCAGGGGAAATGGTGAAAAATGAATGTCCCCCTAAGCTCCTAACTTAAATGGTCAGTTCAATTTAGCATGGCAAAAAAAATCAAACCATTTATTGGTGTAATTGACTTCCTTAGCTTGGCTTCAGTGAGCCTTAAATGACTTAATTACTTAACTTGTTAAAATGAAGAGGTATTGCTTCTGGTCTGAAACTGGATTCAAGCATAATCGGCTATTTATGTTTATCTATTTGACTAATGATGGCATCTTAATTACTTTGCGAACAGAGCTAAGATAACAATTGTGACAGTAGTTAAGAGCCTTTCTAAAGCATTTGTTTACCATGGAAATGTTGAACGTTCAAAACATTTTTTTTTAAATACATATATAGTACCTGTTAGATTAGTTTTAACGTGTCTATCAGAAACATTGAACATGTTTCATTTGTTCAGTTTTGTCAGAACTGCCTCTTAATCTGTTATCCAACTCTTTGCACACAGACTTCTGCTGTGTACAAATTCTGCAATTAATAGTGATAAACAGCTGTGATAAGGAAGTCAGAGATGCAGTAACTGTTAAGAATGGGAAATTGCTTTCACATCATTGTTTACTGATAACCACAATAATTATTAAAGAAAATACACTTAGTATGTAAATGAATGGGCTCACTTGCAAAGTTCTGGTAGCAGTGCTGGGTTTGGCGAGTTGTAGAGTTGCTGTACGTTGTGGTGTGATACCTGTTAACCCTTTGGGTGCCCCAGGACAAAGCCAGTACATCATGGGGTGTGCCACTCCTCTGGCCTCATAACATAGTGGCTACGCGTTCTGCGGTCCCATGGGGCACAGAATACCATCTTTTAATGAAGGGGCATGGAAGAGGGCTCCTCTTACAATTAAATGATGTCATCACTGTGGGACGCGGTCGCGTGACCACGATTTGTCATGGGGGTGGAGGGGCGTGGCACTCTGGTGCTGCGACCTCTCCGGCATCCAAAGGGTTAAAGGTACAATCCCATGTTGCTGTCAAGAAAACAAGCGTATGCAGGGAATGTAACAGTCTAATTGGCTTCCCTAAACATATCCAACGGTGCTAATGACAAATGTTTGGCTGCTTTCATTAAAACAGTAGAATTACATGTTTAATTTCTGAGGTCCCTCTGAATAGGTAAGTGTTAGTCAAGCGTTTCCCTTATCCCCCCACGCTGTCCTTATGAGAGAGGCCATAAAGATAAGCGGCGTGGGAGAGACACGGCACTGGCAGTACAAACTGTGTCTGAACAAAGTGACATCGGGACACTTAACCAGTTAGAGGCCCCTAAGAAATTAAACTGTCCGACCATGTGGGATTTTACCTTTAGTAAACCAGCAAGAAAGCCTTTATATAAGCAATATAAATAGAGACTTAACAAATATGTCAATGTATATTACAAAGTATTAATTCCACAACAGCTTGTGAGTGTCCCTTGCAAGTTCCTATATCCCTTTCCTCTTCGTGGTACTTTTTTATTTGGATTCACTTTCTTCTGTGTACTGTATTCGTTGTACATCACAATTATCTATCTTTATTTTCTTCTTTCCATGCTTTCTTTTTTCTTTCCCCTATTACTTTAATACTTGTCACATGGCACAACATTCTCAGAACCAAAATTACGGTTAAAATTCTATACAGGCATACCCCGCATGAACGTACGCAATGGGACCGGAGCATGTATGTAAAGCGAAAATGTACTTAAAGTGAAGCACTACCTTTCCCCACTTATCGATGCATGTACTGTACTGCAATCGTTATATACGTGCATAACTGATGTAAATAACGCATTTGTAACAGGCTCTATAGTCTCCCTGCTTGCGCACACTTCGGTTTAGGTAGGGAGCCGGTATTGCTGTTCAGGACGTGATGACAGGCGCATGCGTGAGCTGCCATTTGCCTATTGGGCGATATGTACTTACTCGCGAGTGTACTTAAAGTGAGTGTACTTAAAGCGGGGTATGCCTGTATTGCATTTTGTAGCCCACTATAAAGTCACCATCTCTTTCAATAAAAAGATATACTTCCACTCCCAGACTCTAAGTCAACAAACCCAAACAAACATTTTGATTGCCGAGGTTATCACTTAACTAAACATCAAGCATTTTGTGTTTCCCAGAACAAATCCAGTCATATGCAGCTTTTATTATTTTTTGTTTTTGTTTCCTGTCTTTCCTCTTAATTTATTTACTTGCCACTTAATAATTAGAGACACACATAAAACGTCATCTTTCATCTCGGCTCTCTGATTTATGATAAATTTAGTTTCCTTCGGCCTGGCATTTGCTCCAGCAGGCGGCCTTCCTTCAAGTACCACACTGATTGATGTCTCATCTTTGATATCTTCCATTAGCCTCCAGGAGCACTAAGTTCAAGGCCCTCTTGGAACCTAAGGAGTCCTGCCGAGGAACTGAAGGCCTTCAGAGTCCTTGGGGTGATTGACAAGGTAATTCTTCAGCCGCTCTTCAAGAGTTCCCTCATAAATCGACTACATGCTGACATTCTGTCTTTGAAGCTGGAGGATCTTAAGGATATGAAACAAAGGGGGAAAATGACTCAAATGCATCTGCACTTTTAAAATAACAAAAGCAACAGAAGGAAAAAAAAAACAGCCTTTATGTAAGCAATTCGTGTAAGGTCGTGCAAAATATATCTAAGGTAAAGGGCACGGTACATGTTTTGTTGTTGTTCAGCAATGCGGTGCTGGTTGTAAAGAAAGGTTCGTGCAATATAGGGCATTTTCTGAACCTTATTTAATTTGAGGTCACAAGTGGGTCGGTAGTTAAAATATTCCATGATAAAAAAAAAAAAAAAGCCGGTATGGTTTTATATGCCGATAAACGTCAACACAGCAAACAAAGCGCAGAGCATGAACTCTATGTCAAACACCATTATTTCCATGTCATGTCCATTTGTTAGGGAATAGAGAAAAAAAGGTGAGTTGTGTTAGTACTGTAAATGACCGAGAAGCTAAAGTTGCTGAACCATAATAATCGGCTGTTGTGATGTGTACATGATACCTGTAATCTAAGCCCTCTGTGCTTTATTATTGTGTCTTAAAAAGCATATTCTTCTTTCATTATTTCATCGGGTGATGGAAATCAGTTTGCTTCATGTAAGCAATTCGATTTAGCTACTGTACTCCTCCCATGTCTCTGTTTTTATACCCATTGCAAAGTACATCAGAAACTGTCACCTTAAAATTAAAAACAGAAGCACAGGATCGGGTTAATAAGTTACACCTAAAAGGGACCTGCTGAAGTTTAGTTGACCACTTTGAATTCCATAATCTAACACGGTTTTTGTCGATGTTTATTTTGCCCTGAATGGTGATGAATGTATGCGACTTTGAGAGATCACATGAATTTCTTGTCGTCGCTTTACAACTCGCCCACTTTTAGTGAAGGGATTTAAGGCAGATTCTTTAAGCGCTAATACGGCTAGCACACCCGATCAGGCGTTACCTGCCATTAACTTGATGTTAATGCTGGATCGGTTGCTCCAACCCGTACCTGTGTTTGAGGAATCTGCCCCACAGCGCTTTTTAGATGCCCGCCCTAACTGCAACACATGCCTCGCGGATTAAGTTAGAATACCGGGTTATATTCTGTCTTGGGCCATGTTACAATGGGGACTCTTCCTTAGCATCCTCTGTTGATAATCGCATACAGAAAGGTTGGATGCATTCAGCGGTAGATGTTTGTTGCTATGCTGACTATAATGCTGAGAAGTTACTCTTGTTCATTTGACCATCTTCCTAGGGGTAGATCCTCAGAGGTCCGTTTAAATGTTTTATTGTGACGTTGCCCCCGTTTAAAGTATCGATAGTCGCAACGCATATACACAAAGGTGATTAGCGTTACGATGTCCTTGTGTTAACCAGAGAAATATCGGATCTCTAAATTATAATTGACGTCCAGCTTAGCATATTGAAGGCATATGCTAATGAGACGTTAACCTAACATCACATATCCCCAAATTTTCCTTACTGTTGGTGTATGTAAATAACGTTACGATAATTAGGTCACACCCAAACCTGCTGTTACTCCCATCCAGGCCATGATTATCATAGCTTTTATTTCTGGGAATAGCCTACAGAGAAAAGGGGTAGGTCTACCATGATACCCGAGTGATTGTACTGAATGTACACGTGTCATACAAAGACATATATGGATCATATAAATGTCTGAAACACATCGAGATGCATCTGATAATGTGTCATAAAGTTAATGTAATAAACTACTACTACCATATCATTACTTTTTAGTGATTGAAGTGAGGGTAGGCTATTGCCACCATATGGAAGATCAGACAGCATTTCAAAAACCTAATCTAAAGTCAATTGAAACGGTGACAGGGGTAAGAGAATCTCCAATGATTCTCAGAAAATCCACGTCAGTGAGGTTTACCTACTGCATTCAAAGTAAATAACTTGCGCACACAAACACTGAGAAAAAAATGCTCTAATTGTTAACTGTGTAAACACACATCAAAAGAAATATGACAGAAAAACAATATACGAGGTAACAGTGTCCCGGGAACACTGGATCCAGACGGACGCTCAGATGATGCTGAGAAGCAGTTACGGATGCAGTGGAAGATGATGCTGAGAAGCAGTTACGGATGCAGTGGAAGATGATGCTGAGAAGCGGTTACGGATGCAGTGGAAGATGATGCTGAGAAGCAGTTACGGATGCAGTGGAAGATGATACTGAGAAGCAGTTACGGATGCAGTGGAAGATCATGCTGAGAAGCGATTACGGATGCAGTGGAAGATGATTCTGAGAAGCGGTTACGGATGCAGTGGAAGATGATGCTGAGAAGCGGTTACGGATGCAGTGGAAGATGATGCTGAGAAGCGGTTACGGATGCAGTGGAAGATGATGCTGAGAAGCGGTTACGGATGCAGTGGAAGATGATGCTGAGAAGCGGTTACGGATGCAGTGGAAGATGATGCAGAGAAGCAGTTACGGATGCAGTGGAAGATGATGCTGAGAAGCGGTTACGGATGCAGTGGAAGATGATGCTGAGAAGCAGTTACGGATGCAGTGGAAGATGATGCTGAGAAGCGGTTACGGATGCAGTGGAAGATGATGCTGAGAAGCAGTTACGGATGCAGTGGAAGATGATGCTGAGAAGCGGTTACGGATGCAGTGGAAGATGATGCTGAGAAGCAGTTACGGATGCAGTGGAAGATGATGCTGAGAAGCAGTTACGGATGCAGTGGAAGATGATTCTGAGAAGCAGTTACGGATGCAGTGGAAGATGATGCTGAGAAGCAATTACGGATGCAGTGGAAGATGATTCTGAGAAGCGGTTACGGATGCAGTGGAAGATGATGCTGAGAAGCAGTTACGGATGCAGTGGAAGATGATGCTGAGAAGCGGTTAAGGATGCAGTGGAGGATGATTCTGAGAAGCGGTTATGGATGCAGTGGAAGATGATGCTGAGAAGCAGTTACGGATGCAGTGGAAGATGATGCTGAGAAGCGGTTAAGGATGCAGTGGAGGATGATGCTGAGAAGCAGTTACGGATGCAGTGGAAGATGATGCTGAGAAGCAGTTACGGATGCAGTGGAAGATGATTCTGAGAAGCGGTTACGGATGCAGTGGAAGATGATGCTGAGAAGCAGTTACGGATGCAGTGGAAGATGATGCTGAGAAGCGGTTAAGGATGCAGTGGAGGATGATGCTGAAAAGCAGTTACGGATGCAGTGGAAGATGATGCTGAGAAGCAGTTACGGATGCAGTGGAAGATGATGCTGAGAAGCAGTTACGGATGCAGTGGAAGATGATTCTGAGAAGCGGTTACGGATGCAGTGGAAGATGATGCTGAGAAGCAGTTACGGATGCAGTGGAAGATGATGCTGAGAAGCGGTTAAGGATGCAGTGGAGGATGATGCTGAAAAGCAGTTACGGATGCAGTGGAAGATGATGCTGAGAAGCAGTTACGGATGCAGTGGAAGATGATGCTGAGAAGCAGTTACGGATGCAGTGGGAGATGATGCTGAGAAGTGGTTACGGATGCTGTGGAAGATGATGCTGAGAAGCAGTTACGGATGCAGTGGGAGATGATGCTGAGTAGTGGTTACGGATGCAGTGGAAGATGATGCTGAGAAGCAGTTACGGATGCAGTGGAAGATGATGCTGAGAAGCGGTTACGGATGCAGTGGAAGATCATGCTGAGAAGCGATTACGGATGCAGTGGAAGATGATGCTGAGAAGCGGTTACGGATGCAGTGGAAGATGATGCTGAGAAGCAGTTACGGATGCTGTGGAAGATGATGCTGAGAAGCAGTTACGGATGCAGTGGAAGATGATGCTGAGAAGCAATTACGGATGCAGTGGAAGATGATACTGAGAAGCGGTTACGGATGCAGTGGAAGATGATACTGAGAAGCGGTTACGGATGCAGTGGAAGATGATGCTGAGAAGCGGTTACGGATGCAGTGGAAGATGATGCTGAGAAGCAGTTACGGATGCTGTGGAAGATGATGCTGAGAAGCAGTTACGGATGCAGTGGAAGATGATGCTGAGAAGCGGTTACGGATGCAGTGGAAGATGATGCTGAGAAGCGGTTACGGATGCAGTGGGAGATGATGCTGAGTAGTGGTTACGGATGCAGTGGAAGATGATGCTGAGAAGCAATTACGGATGCAGTGGAAGATGATACTGAGAAGCGGTTACGGATGCAGTGGAAGATGATACTGAGAAGCGGTTACGGATGCAGTGGAAGATGATGCTGAGAAGCGGTTACGGATGCAGTGGAAGATGATGCTGAGAAGCGGTTACGGATGCAGTGGAAGATGATGCTGAGAAGCAGTTACGGATGCAGTGGAAGATGATGCTGAGAAGCGGTTACGGATGCAGTGGAAGATGATGCTGAGAAGCGGTTACGGATGCAGTGGAAGATGATGCTGAGAAGCGGTTACGGATGCAGTGGAAGATGATGCTGAGAAGCAGTTACGGATGCAGTGGAAGATGATGCTGAGAAGCGGTTACGGATGCAGTGGAAGATGATGCTGAGAAGCAGTTACGGATGCAGTGGAAGATGATGCTGAGAAGCAGTTATGGATGCAGTGGAAGATGATACTGAGAAGCAGTTACGGATGCGGTGGATTGCTTGTTGCAGCACTTTGATCACCTGGGATTGAGTATCTTGTTTATTTTTTCTTGGATGTGCCAGAGGTCCTGTTTTAGAGAAGTACTGTACCACTGATAGGTGGGAATGGGTTTGAAGAAGGGCCACAGTGCCCGAAAGGTAGACACCCTCTATTGGACACTTTGTTTTCCTATAGCTATCATACTTGTCCTGGCATTCATGATTTGTATTTCTTCAGCATTATTCGTGTTATTGTGGTGTTTTGGGATTGGATGTTCATTTTTTTAGTGTGCGCTGTTTCCCCTTTCTTCCCATTTCGTGGGCGCTGAGATTAGAATGGGGTCTTTGGGACACTGTTTTTCCAGCATTACCTTGTATATTGTTTTTCTGTCATTTTCCTTTTGATGTGCGTTTACACTATTGACGATTAGAGATTTTTTTTCTCATTACTTGTACCTGCAAGTTATTTACTTTGGGTGCTGTGGGTAAACCTCTGTTACATGAGTGGAGGATACGTTTGGCTGACCGAATATGGTGTATAATCTTGACTGTATTAAGTATGGGTGTAAAAAATAATGTTTATACATATTATAACATTAATAAGAAACAAAAGTTGTGCACAAAACTTTTATTCACACACCGTTACTTCACTGTATGCGAAAAATAAAGTCAGAAACAATTAAATGGGAAAATATCAAAACTATTTACAAGAAATCATCTCCTCCTCTTTCGGAACAGAACTGTCGGCCTCATTAGGCCCCCTGGGTAATATCGCCTGTAACGCACGTGGAATTAATTGGAATTAACTTTATAGTTTTGCCAATGTGCATATGCAGTGCAAACAGTTAAAAGGTAACGCATTTCTGTGCTATGAAAATCCCAGTTAATACATCCAACGTAATGATGCTAGTTTGCTGAACGGCCGTTGTTTTTGCTTATCACTAGCTTTGTGGATACTGTTAAACTGAGCAAAACTAATGGATGTTACCCGTTTAGGTAACGTCATGTTAGTAGCCCAGATTTAATGGACCTCTGAGGATTTACCCCTAGTGAGCTACTAATCTCTCATCATCGATTACGTCAGACCATTGTGCCCACTGAGCTAAACTAATTTACATTTGGTACATTACTTTACTGTAATAGCTATAAATTAGAAAATCATGGTTACAAACTACATACAGCTCAACCCCGTTATAACGCGGTACTTGGGGTCCACAACTCCGAGACCGCGTTACAACCGGGGTCGCGTTCAAATTTCACCGGCATCGAGCCTCCTCATTACAGATTTCATTCGCCTCCATTTTGCCGCCTTACCAGTGCTCTCCTCTTCCTGCTGTCCACTTGCTCATCTCTCTGCTCTCTTGCGCCATTGTTTTTTTTCAAACACACACAATTAAACATTAATACATTTTGTACAAAACACATGCAGGGATTGAACTCGGGACCTTCTGATACCAATGCCTTGCCTCTTACCTCTACACCATAGGCTTGGTGTGACAAGACATACACTATAAATATATTTATCCTCTACAACACAGTGCCACAGGGTACATGTCAGTGTTAAATGATAAGTCTATTTCTAGATGTCTATGACATCACACAGCTTCTGTGGTATAGAGATAGAAATCTTAACCAACATAAGAAAGGGTCCTTGGTTCAATTCCTGTATGATATGGTATAATATAATTTAAAATTATTAAGGGTATGTCTTGTCACACCAAGCCTATGGTGTAGAGGTAAGAGGCAAGGCATTGGTATCAGAAGGTCCCGAGTTCAATCACTGCATGTGTTTTGTACAAAATGTATTAATGTTTAATTGTGTGTCTGTGTCTGGTAGACAATAAAGCATTGAATTGAATGTTTGAGAGAAAAAAATGACGGCAAGAGAGCAGAGAGATGAGCACGTGGACAGCAGGAGGAGGAGAGAGATGAGCACGTGGACAGGACTGCTGGAACAGGAGAGCGTAAGGTGGCAAAATGGAGGATTTGAGATGCAGATAAGGCGGCAAAATTGAGGCTTTCAATTCGGGAGCCATGCTCAGGCCGCGTTATAAGCGGATTCGCGTTGTAGTGGATCGCGCTATAACGGGGTTGAGCTGTACTTTGTGATCCCGGACAAGTAATTAAGGGCTATACTTACTAAGTGGCCCTACACCGCAAGCCATTACGGCCCATTCATGATCTTGTGCTTCTGGACATGCCTGATTAGATTATAAGGTGGTTATGGCTGGTATGCAAATTGTGCTTGCAGTGCTGTCGAAGAAATACGTGATTGATTGTGAAAATATAAATATGAGCTTCCGCATTTGAAGTATGGCTTCTTTTACTTTGCAAAGCGGTTAGAAGTAAAGGTAAATCTATAAACAGGTTTCCTCTTCTTTGCTCAGAATGAAGCTGGCTTCCATGACGCCAATCATTAAATCACAATTATTGTCCCCCAACGCATAAATACAGGTTTTCAATAAACTTTTGATTAGAACATACAGGTTTTATTATGAAACGTCACAGGTTTGCCAAATACATACTGGACTCATTTCAAATGCAGTAACTCAAATGAAAAGTTGCAATATTTTTTTTATTTTATTTTTTTGTAAATTATTTGAATTAAAGCTGCAGTTCAAGCTGCCGTTTAAAATAAATAAATAATTCCATTCAATTTGTGCATCAATACAATCTGCACACTAACAAGTAATTAGCTAAGTTGCCGATCAATCCGTTCTCCTGTAATCGATCAGCGAACATTCGGCTCAGGGGTTTCACTAAATTGCTGTCGGTGCTGCAGAAGAGGACCCAAGATGCAAAGTTCTGTGGGGATGATCATGTGACCAGGCAGTCACTAGATACAATTGATGCACTGCTAGAGAGAGGGCAGGGCTCAAAAAAGGGTGTGCCAGAGCCTGTTTCAGAAGAGGAAGGGGATGTAACTTTGTAAATGGTTGCTATAGAAACAAAAAATGCTTGCTACATTATGATACATAAAAAATGTCTTTTACATTTTTTTTCTCATAGTAGAGAACTGCTTTATTTAAAAAAAAAAAACACACATAGAAAACTGCTTGAACTGCAGCTTTTAAAATGTAACCAAAGCAATCTACAGATTGCAAGAGGAAACGTAATTGTTCTCAGTTGATTTTTTTTTAATGCTTGGTTTCTAATATTTTCACTTTGAGTTTCACTCTTGGCGAAGTGGTCATTCTCTGAGTCTTTATGTATTAACATGTTATTGGCAAATTAGTAAAGCTTTTTCAAAACCACCACTTTTCGAATTTAGCTAAGTAAAAGCTTAGTGGTTCATGCATACTGTTTTCCTGCTGTGTTGCTTGGGAAATTGGTTGTAAAGAAGCAGCAGCCGATACTTGACCACCTCTTTAAACATGAACATGATGCATATTAAACAAATCAGCATGGCTACAAACTTCTAAATCTTATCTAATTTTTCTTCTACTCGGAAAATACAAACTACCCAAAAAGTCCTACAAAAACAAAACTGTTCCGTGGCACTTTCCAAACGCGATCAGAAAACCGTTCTATTTGGCAGAAAGGCTATAAGCCAGTGGTGCGCCGTTGCTTGCCTAGAGGGGCGCCGCGATTATCCCTCCCCACCATCCCTCCGATTATCCCTCCCCACCATCCCTCCTTAATGCCGGCCAGGGCCGCAGGGGATTGGCTGCAGGTCAGAGTATGCCGGGGCGGGGCTTCCGCTTTGTGCAGAGCACACGGTGAGTGTGTGTGTCTGCCTTCCCGCTCCTGGCTCCTCTGTCTGCTGGTGGCTGCGTGGTGTCCCGTCTCCTTCTGCCCGGGTGATAGGAGAAGGTAGCGGGGGTGCTTGGGGGAGTGAGTTGTACATTTGCCTGCCCTGGACGAATCTCCTGCCTTTCCTCCCCCTCCCCTCCTCCCCCCCCCCTCCTCCCCCCAGTCACTCACATCCGTCACTGCCTCTGCTCTCCACTGCTCTCCAATGTGTGTTTATCTGTGTGTGTGTGTATCTGTGTGTGTATCTGTGTATCGGAGTTTTACATTTGCCTGTCCTGGAAGGATCTCCTGCCTTTCCTCCTCCCCCCCCTCCTCCCCCTGTCCCCCTTCCCTCTCCCCCCCTCCTCCTCCCTCCTCGCCCCTCCCTTCCTCCTCCTCGCCCCTCCCTCCTCCCTCCCTCCTCCTCGCCCCTCCCTCCTCCCTCCCTCCTCCTCGCCCCTCCCTCCCTCCTCCTCGCCCCTCCTCCCTCCCTCTTCGCCCCTCCTCCCTCCCTCCTTGCCCCTCCTCGCCCCTCCTCCCTCCCTCCTCCCCCCTCCTCCCTCCCTCCTCCCTCCCTCCTCCCTCCCTCCTCGCCCCTCCCTCCTCCTCGCCCCTCCCTCCTCCTCGCCCCTCCCTCCTCCTCGCCCCTCTCTCCCTCCTCCTCGCCCCTCCCTCCCTCCTCCTCGCCCCTCCCTCCTCCTCGCCCCTCCCTCCCCCCTCCCTCCTCCCTCCTCCCCTCTTCCTCCCCCCATCTCCCTCCTCCCTCTCCCCCCCTCCTCCTTCCTCCTCGCCCCTCCCTCCCTCCTCCTCGCCCCTCCCTCCCTCCTCCTCCCCCCTCCCCCCCCTCCTCCCCCCTCCCTCCTCCTCCCCCCTCCCTCCTCCTCCCCCTTCCCCCCCCCTCCCGAGTAGGGAACCGCGGGTGCGTGCATGCTCTATAAGGAGAGCGGGAGCTGAGATGCGGCAGGTAAGGAGGGAGCACACCGCAGGGGGCGTGTTCCCCGATTCCTTACAGAGCGTGTGTGTGTCTGAGAGAGAGTGTGTGTCTGAGAGAGAGTGTGTGTCTGAGAGAGAGTGTGTGTCTGAGTGTGGGAAAGTCTGTGTCTGAGAGTGGGAGAGTCTGTCTGAGAGTCTGTGTCTGAGAGTGTGTGTGGGAGAGTGTGTGTCTGAGAGTGTGTGTGGGAGAGTCTGTGTCTGAGGGTGTGGGAGAGTCTGTCTGAGAGTGTGGGAGAGTCTGTGTCTGAGAGTGTGGGAGAGTGTGTGCTTGAGAGACACCAACTGTGCACTGCAACTGTTAGGTATGTATATACAACTTTGTTTTTACTTTGGGCGCCGTGGAAAAATCCTCATCGCCTTGGGGAGCCTTGAACCGAAAAAGTTTGGGAACCACTGCTATAAGCTTTTCGTGTGAGCAATAGGTGCAGGAGAAACACAATCACACAGGCAGAGGCATATTGAGGTTCTCTGTTCATAATTGTATTAACAAGAAGTAGATTTGGGTTCTGGAAGTGTATGGCAATATACAGTATTAGTTTTCACACTGACATTTTTCTGCGGGAACATTACATTTGCTCTTAAAACCACCATTGTGGCATCATACTGCTTTCTCACTCATACTGTAGTTCATCAAGTAATGTCCCTTGTGACCTTGGCTGGTTGTTTTATAAGGTGACAAATGGCTCACCATGCTCTCTTTTTCTGTGGGCTTGCCTGTTGCCTGCCTCCGGGTCTGCGCCTCCCCTTATGCTGACTTCTCCGATATTCCTTCCATCTCGTGTCTCAGGGCTTTGATGCATATGTTCTGAAGGTGGCCACAGTGACTTTGGGTGGCAGCAGATGGTAAACCTTCAGGCTGCCACCGGCTATACTGGTGTTTAGTTGGAAAGTTAACGTTTGATGATGGATCAGCAGTGCATATGAAAGGATTTGACAACAGAAATATTTTTTTAATGAAAAAAAAAATTAGCATAGTAAACATTTTGTAATTTGGATGCATTAAAAATATTCTGAAATTAACTTTTTTTTTTTTTAAAGCCACTATTCAGTTCAGTTTCTATAGTTAGTCACTTGCATTCATTTCACATTTTTTCTAGTTATGGGCATGATTTACTATATTATTATTAGTAGTTTTATCCAAACGTAAACATCTTGTAATCAAAAATTGGTACACAACCTCGCTCATTAAATAGTCATTTGTAAAAACCCCACGTTCTGAGCACTTTTAGGTATCTAAGACACCTTTAAATTTAGTAGCACGAGATACAGTAACTATTAAGAATAAATTATAATATTAAACCAGCTTATTGTGTATAAGTATGTTAAATGTCAACCGGAGTAATTCCCCACTGTACTACGCTGCAGAATAGGTTGGTGCTTTACAAATAAATGCTAATAATAATCTGAAGTTGAGAAGTTATTTGCATATGAAAGTCATAGGCTGCCAGACTTGAAATAAAACTTTGAATTGGATTGGTTAAGTATAGCTGTGTATTTTTACATTTCCATAACTTCGTCGATTTTAGAGCTGGCGTTGGAAATGTCAGCTTGCAGCAAAGATATTGGAGGCATTCAGCTGGCTATTTAAAGTGTCTGTAGATTACACTTACTATCCCTGAAGAAGTTGCCATGTTGTGACGAAATGCATTGGGCTACGGCATCATCACGCAACGAGCTAGACGAGGCCGTGTCCTGCTCTGTGTGGTTGTAGGCCGGGAGATTTGAACTCTCCTGATGCTAAGGATTTTCCTTCCTCTTGGGACTCTGCTGGAATGAGTTCACGTTGAACCTGCTGTGAAATTGTCTTTCATCCACATCATCTGCGGGATTGCCCACTGGTGACTATATAACAAAATTGCTTTTAAAATCAATTAATTATGATATGATTACAAATTGCTCTGTGATGCCTTGCCTAATTAAACCATGGGTTGGGAGCCTAAAGTCACACTCCCTGATGACGTCACCATGTTTGATGCCGAAATGCGTCGGGACATGTGACTTTGTTTCTAGCAACTAGGCTTGTCATCACACATCCTTGATGAGTTGCCACAGTGTAGCTACGCACGCAGCCTGTACAGTGTATTATTACTGACAACATTGGGACACTTCCAGCAATGGTCCGGCTTCCCTATCTATTCCAGATGGTTCAACACTCACAGCTGAAATGATTATATTCTGTAGTTCTGAGTCCACATTTCTATGTATGTATGTATGTAGATATATATATATAGACATACATACATACAATAAAGAATATCGCTTTTGAGCACATTCACATGTCTTAGACAGGTCTGCAACCCTGACTTTCAACCATTATCACCTCGCATAAAGTGCTTCCACTGCAGCAAGGGATTCTGGGAAATGACAAGCAAATGAGCACACAATGTCACCTTTTGGATTTCCTATCCACCAGCCTTAGTGACTGTGAATCTGTGGAGCGAATCATATCCACACTATGTATGTTATAAATCTGACAGAAATCTGCCTACTATCCTGGGACTATGTCACAATAATACATATACATACATGTATACATGTATATAGACACACACACACACACACACACACACACACATTCACACTGCGTGTGTGTGTGTGTATGTACAGGTGCTCCTCACTATCCGGCGTTCCGTTAAACGTCGAATGGATTATCCAACGCGTCACAATGCATTCCGCCGAACGCATTATCTGATGCAGATTAACATTGGATTCGGCGGTTTGTGGGTCAGATAACCGAGGACCGCCTGTATACGTGTATTTATACACAATTCATTTAAAGTTAAGCAAATTAAGACTTTCAATAATAAATCCAAATCCCCCATGGAATTTAAATTTGGTCTTGCAAGCATTACGAAGATCCCATTTTGAACCACTACAGGCGATATCTATCAAATGTTTAACATTAAAAACATTTTTCTCGTGGCTATCGCTTCAGCAAGACTGTCGTGCGACCCTCATTTTTGCATTTGTCAGCAGGATAAGGTTGCCCTCAGGACAACACTGCCTTTTTATGCAAACGTGGTTTTATCATTTCATATTAATGAAGAAATAGTAGTATTACTTCCTTCTGCCTAAATCCCAAGAATGAGAACAGTGTTTACACTCTCCCTAGATGTTGTTGGGGTTCTCAAAGCCTACGTTGACAGAATCAGAAAGGAAGGAGAGTCCTTTAGAAGATCCAGAAATGTACTGTATGCATTCTTTTTGCCGGTCAACAAAAGGGTAAAACAGCAACAAAGATGGCAATAGCCAGATGTATCAAGAGCTTAATTGAAAAAGCACATAGGGCATCTGGAAGCTCACCACCAAATGTATTAAAGTCTCATTCCACCAGAGGAATGGCAAAGTTATGGGCTATGAAACAACATGCGTCTGCATAACAAATTTGCAAAGCCACAACCTGGTCATCCTTTCTCACGTTAACAAAACACGATCAAGTAGATGTATCGGCATCTGCTGAGGCTTCGTTTGGAATGAAAATCCTCCAGGCAGCGTTACCACTATAATTTGCCCGACCCAATTTAACGGCGGAACTGCTTTGGGATCTTCTCTCATGTCATGTGCTGACATGAAGGGTTCGGAAGAGAAAATGGCAATTGTATCCCCTGAACTGGGAATACTTCAAAGTTGGCTCATTGGGACCCCCAACTTCCAAAGACCGTCCCCAAAAGAAAAATCCTGAGATATGCGGAGGGTTTTGTGCCATGTTCTGACCCCGAAAAATCACAAATATGGCCACCGGGACACCAATAGAAAGTCACAACTTTATCCCAATCACATTGCAACCTTCTATTGGCCACCCGAGTGAGTCTTTACCTTTTTGGTGGTGAATACAGCTATTATTTCAGGAAACTGAGGGGGGGAGGGGTAGGGGGGGTGGGTGCACCATAGGTTGGGGGGGATTGTGAATCGGCTCAGGGAGGCCCTTCAGTTCAGGTTATTATAATGGCAAAAATCTGAACAGCATGGATTGCTGCTTGAAGACGTCAGTATGTGTTGCTGACGAGTCCAGCAGCATCTCTGTGGTATGAGTAATGTAGATGTCTTTGGGAAAAGGAGCACCGACAATAGATGGGGAAAAAATTAATAAAATAACAAAGGCTTCTGATAGCCTCTAATTGTGAAATTCAATAGCCTCTTAGAGTGGGCACTTCAGTGTTTTTATCCCTCACCATTGGATCAGGGAATTTGCTATTCAGTTTTTCATTGTGTGGTAGGGACTATAGAGCAGATGATGCTATCGGAAAAGGTGCAGGTTGTCAGAGGCGGCCATTCTGTATAACACTATAGACAGAAGTAGCAGTCATGTCTCCTTTTGTACTGTATGCTAATACACCGCTGCTAAACTGCTGAAAAAATCATCAAGGAGGAGGAATATATTAATTGTATTCATGCAGTAAGGTGTTCTATCGAAGGTAATTATTTCCTAATCATTATTTGTTATCCTGTAGTATGTTTTATCACAAAACAGAAGATGGGTTTAATAGGAGCCTTTCACTGGCAGGACAATTGGACCAAATTAGCACAGAATTAGATTTCTGTCTTTCTAGATTGCAGAACAAACCAATGAGCGTTTTTTAATTTATTTATTTTTTCCCCCTGGCAAATTGCTGCACTCTTCTCTGGAAATGAACAATTCCTATCCGAGGGGTTATCAGAGCTATTCCACTGTCCTTTTATTCCGACGGCTTCATTAGTGATTGGCCTTCAGTCAGCAACAACAACAAAAAAGAATATTTGGCTCCTTATGATGTTTTGTGAATGGAGCGATCATATTTGTACAGAGCCCCAGAATTGTTCATTAAGAAATTACTTAAACCGAGTGTGATGCATGTAAATGCAGAGTTCTCCAGATGTTCAGAGGCGAGGCTCCCCTTTATGCAAGGCCATATTTCCAATCATCGCTAAAGTCTTTGTTAGCAAGAGTACTGACTTCTAAACCTCTTCACTGCTGGAAGGGGGTGGTTGGTTTTTGAACCCGTGACTGGATTGCTGGAATCCTACAATATAATGTAATGTTCGGGCAGCATATTAGGTGAAGAAAAATAAAAGGCGGGGAGGTAGAGCACAGCAAAAAGACGTTAAGGGCTGGAGGCAAAAATAAAATTGGTTATTTAATAGGCATAATAGCCACAAAAATCGGACACAAGTAGATTACTCTGACGCTTTTCTCGCTGTGGAGGCGCTTTATCAAAGAGTAAGATGTGTTTTATGGTAGGTGCGGGTGCGCGCACCTGTGCGAACGCGTGTGCACATGACACACACTTTTTGTGTGTATGGTGGTCCGTGCTGCCGGGAGCGTCAGGTTGTGTGTGTGTGTGTGTGTGTGTGTGTGTGTGTGTGTGTGTGTGTGTGTGTGTGTGTGTGTGTGTGTGTAATTTATTATATATTTTTAAAATTGAAAAAAAAAAAAAAGACACGTTGGTAATAGAATAAAATATTTATTGACATTGTACACACACACCGGCGGTAGCGGCGCGAAAACGTACTTTTTGAGTCTTCCCCGCTATTGCCCGGCTCCGCGGCCCTAGCATACAATGGCTGGCTAACCACAGCCAACTATAAGTGCCGCCCGCGAGGCGCAGCAAGAGCGCCCCCACTATATTACGGGCCAAGCTCACATTCTAGTAATCACTGTTTAAATAGCTATCAACAAACGGTTAACGCCCTGAAATGTCTAATCATATTAATGATGTCCATACAGGTGCATAGGGACGGAAGCCTGAAGACAGTCAAGCGATACAAATAGCCACTACAACAGGAATAACAACAAATCTAAAACTGCTTTGTTGGTGGGCATCCGTGTCAGCCACACTAACAAGTAGTATAGGCAAAACAAGTATAGATCCCAAGTATAGAGACATGGGGTGCGCAAACTGGATGGCGTGCCCCCCAGGGAGGCACGGTGGCTACAGAGGTCCTACGCTCTCTCCCAAGGCATTTAAATTAAATGCCGGTTGACCGCGCAAGGCCTCTGTAACTTCTCCTACCTAATCTTCGGCGACGCGTCGCAATGGTAACCTGGCGTCAAGTGACGTCGCATTGCCATGGCAACACGACGTCGCATCACCCCGCGTCGTCGGGGGGGAGATAGCGAGCAGGGGAGGAGAGCAGGCAAAGGGGGGGGGGGGGCGCAGCTTTGCGCACCCCTGGTCTAGACTATAAAACTTGAGCTAGAGAAGGAATAGCTTAGTGGTAAGAGCACTACCTTTAAAGTAAGTAAACCCAGTTAAATCTCTGTGTCACCTCTGCTTGTGATCTTGGGTAAGTCATGTTGTTTTCCTGTGCCTTAGGCACCAAAATTGAATTGTAAGCTGTTCAGGCCAGGGATTCCCTTACAAGTACAGCGTTGCTTAGATTGGCAGAAGTATTTTGGAAAAACACTATAATAATAATAATAATTTACTTGGCTATTAAACACACTTAAACAGACTAATGTTATGAAAGGGCTGTTAGATGACTGAGTGCTTTCATTTTGTAGCAGCTCTTATATATGTAAGTGACTGCACCAATAGCAGGAGCCATATACATAATAATGCGTTTAAGTGGCCAAAAGCGGTGTTCCTTAACGGACTTGCTGTACCCCAAAGGCCTGGGCAAACACTACTACATCTTTAAAGGTACATCTTTTTACAATACAACCTCACATGCTTGAGCTTTCTTCAGCAGCAAATGAGTTAAAAGCAACACCGTAAATGTCTCTGAGAGCTGCGAGTTGAAGGTGCTTCACTTAAAGACCATTGTTAACTATACATTATTGCCAAACAGATGGGAAGCGTTCACCAGCCTGATGTTTTTTGGTCTAATTATATTATCACCAGTCCTGTATGGCTCAGTGGAAGAGGTGTATCCAGAGGCCAATTTATAATCATTTAGGCAACACCTGTTTGGGAAAAACTGACAGTCAAAGGGCACATTTAAAAAATAAATAAAAAAAATCACATATGTTCTTGTATTTATTACTTCAATGTGAACAGTATCCAGCTGCAAACATACTGGGGAGCGTGATATATAAATGTAATGAATGATGCTGCTTGTGAAGTGTCGACTTAAAAATAGGAATTATTGTCGTACAGGTTTTTCATACAATTACATTATGTTGGAAATGATTCTATTTTCATTGAGAAAACTATGATATGAAACATCCATTTGTTTGTTTTTAACCCTGACGATGTTAATGATGTGTTTGCATGCTTTTGAGGAGCTGTGGAAAAGCAAATATCAAGTCAAATGAATATACCCTTTCTATATGAGAAACGAGGGATCACGTGTGACATTGCATGTATCAGAGAATTGAGATTCTTCCCCAAGCCCTCTTCTGAAACCGCATAACGCTGATTTTTTGTAATCCCATTGATGTTGAAAGTGTGGAGGGGAGATTGAATATGAAGCATCCATTACTACTTAAAAACAACAGTTTGTTTAAGTACAATGTGTTTCTCTAAAAAGGAGCATGCTGTAACACAAGGGCGCGCAAACTTTTTTGCTGCGCCCCCCTGTGCCTGCTCTCCTCCTTGCTGCACCCTCCCCTGCTTACCTCGCGCGACGTCACATGACCCCGCTGCGTCATTTGACGCCGTGTTGCCATGTTAAGGCGTCCTGGAGCCGGCTGAATCACGGTAAGTAGAGGTTGCAGAGGCCTCGCACGGTCCCCCGGCATTTTATTTAAATGCATTGGGGGAGGACACGGGACCTCTGCAACCGTGCGTGTCCCCCCCTTATCCCCCCCCATAAAAAACAATCTCGCGCCCCCCCCCCCCCCCGTTTGCGCACTGTTGCTGTAACGTACAACTATACCAAGCATGACCGCATCGTTCTAAAAGCTTCTCTGCTTGTAGAAGAGACATCCAGAATATCGTAATGACCACAGCTGCCTTACAGCAACTATTAAAAAAACAAATGTTGGCCTTTCGCTCGCTCTAAAAAATGTGGGGGGGTGGGTTCCTGATGTAATGACTTAACATTTTCACTTCACCTAGATCACATGCTTTTTTTAAAGACTCCTATCTATATCTGTATGGGAGAAATATTTATTTTAAATATTTGTGAGGGGGACTCTTTTGTTTTTTTTTTAAAATAACGAATTTACAACGCAGACCTTTGGAATTGGCTCTGAACGCTTAAAAGAAGCACCATGTATATCTCATGATATTTTCTGTTTTTTAAACTTTCCATCCTAAACTTGTTGAGACATTAAACATATATTTAGCCAGGAAACGGAAATTATAGGTGCAGTTATTTTTTGGAACATATATTGGAAAATACTTTCTTCTCTTGTGAACGGTTGTTTCATAATTTGCATGTTTAGTAGCTGTGCACATTTGTAAACTGAAAGCTTACTGTGAAAATACAATACAAACAGTGCTGCTTTTATCACGAGTAATGGGCTTATGCTATCAATCTAGAAACAAATGTTTGGGCCTTTCTGTAGTTACAGTGATCAGGGCTTGCGGTGATTTTGAAGATCAGAATGTCTGCCATTTTTATTAGTCCCTTATTTAAAAAAACTATTTTCAGATATATATATATATATATATATATATATATATATATATATATATATATATATATATATATATATATATATATATATACAGTATGCCAACTACTAAATAATTTGGCTATAACGTACGTGATCAGGAAAAAAAAGAAAGTGTTTATGCAAAAAAACAAACCAAAAAATGACTACGTTTATGGAACTGCACCTTTTACACTTTGCTGCTGTTGCTCCAGAAATTGTTGGTGTTATCTCACATTTAGTCATTGTCTTGTACAGTATGTTTTGTTACATTTTGATTTCCTTTGGCGCTGTACAGCATCTCCCTACTTTTGATACATTAGCATCCCTACTTGGGTCTCTTTTTTGCTATGAAAATCAAATCACCATTGGTGAGCGCAAGCACAAGGATTTCTAATTGGTCTACAGATTGTCTACTCAAGGGGAGGCCAACTCCAGTCCTCAAGGGCCACCAACAGGTCAGGTTGTAAGGATATCCCTGCTTCAGCAAAGGTGGCTCAATCAGTGGCTCAGTCAACAAGTTGTCTAGTCTAGTGATGTACGGAGTACCCGGAAATTACCCGGTACCCGGCTTACCCGGCGCTTTTTCAGCTACCCGGACATTACCCGGACCCGGCAACAGAAGTGGAACCGGCTGTGAGTAATGTCAGAGTAGCTGAAAATACATCATCACTTACCTGCAGCTGGCGACGGAAGGTGAGGAAGACCGGTGAGGAAGACTGCGGCGACGCCTAGGAGCAGCAGCAGAAGTCCTGATGGTGGTGACGGCAACAGAAGTCCCTGCAGGCAAGTGCCGGCCGGGTAACCGGGTACCCTGCTGGGTAGAACAATTGATTTTGCCCAGGTACTCGTTACCCAGTTAAAAAAAAAAATTAGGACCCTGTACAACACTACTCCTTCAAATCCAAGATGACCCTTATGCGTTTCAGTACAAGTAAACAGCTGGTATATTCCCCAATGATCTGTTTGTCCTTTGGTTTGTAACCAACAGTCTCAGCTTTAGCCCAAGATCCACAGCAGAATGCCCATGACTATTGCATCCTCCAATGTTGGACAGCAGATGAGACACTAATAAATGTGATTACACAATGTGGGAACTGTATCAAGAAATCCTGAGCTCTAATACAGCAAACTGCATCCTAAACCAGATTTGAAGATACATTGGCTTTTGTGCTGCCAGAGGGATTTGGAGTGCATTGCAGAAAAGAGGTTGACCTCCAAAGATTAACACTAGATACGATGGTACACAAACTTTGCCGAGTCTGAATATTTTAGTGGTTTTAGTCTGGTGTTTCCTCTTTATTGAAATATTAAGCACAACTAGAAAAAAACATATTGGCAACAAAAGAAAGGGGCAACCGTGGAGTGAGAAATAAGAAAAGAGATTGTGATAAAAAATAGGAAATGTAGTCTGGTGAAGTGTTTATCTATCCTTTGCTTTGCTGTTTGATTGCAGGATGAAAGCCTCTCCAATGATCTTACAGGTACTGCGATTACAGCCTCTCATGCACGTTGCTCCAACAAATTTTCTGATTTCATTCTCCCATCTTACTTTTGGTCGTTGTCTTGGTCTTTTAACTTCCTTTGGAATTCAGTCG
This sequence comes from Ascaphus truei, assembly GCF_040206685.1. Taxonomy (NCBI): domain Eukaryota; kingdom Metazoa; phylum Chordata; class Amphibia; order Anura; family Ascaphidae; genus Ascaphus; species Ascaphus truei. The sequence continues at coordinate 44,204,005 of NC_134486.1, read as the reverse complement.
AGTACCATCCATCACCATTTCTGCGCTGCACCCCCCGCCTGCTCTCCCCGTGTCGCGCCCTCCTTACCTTTTAATCCCGTGTCAAATGATCCTGCAGGGTCATGTCACGTCGCCAGCTGACGCAGCATTGCCATGACGACGTGCCGTCCAAAGCCAGCTGAATTCAGGTAAGTGAGCTACAGAGGCCTCGCGCTGAAGAGCACGGGGCTTCAGTAACCACCACACCCCCCCCCCCCCAAAAAAAATGGGCTAGCCCCCCAGTTTGCGCACCCCTGTTCTAGGATATATCTCCCTTCAAGCACTTCACCTTTGCCTTTATCACTACCGTATTTCCTCGATTGTAAGACGCACCATCGATTTAGCACTTACAATCAAGAAGGGAAAAAAAAGTGTTATTTGACACCCTGCATCTCACTTACCAGGTTTACAGGCGGCGGCAGCAGCAGCAGGAGAGGTATGTCAGCGGAGGAAAGAAGTTGGCGGGAGCAGGAAAGGTCTGTCAGCGTAGGAATGCAGTGTGCGGTGGCGGCAGGAGAGATCTGTGTTCATGGAGGAATGCAGCGACGGCAGGAGAAGAACATCAGACCTGAGCAAGAGACGCGCGGCATAGGAGAACGGCTGGGGAGGAGCGTGCTGTAACACCGGAAGTCAGACACCGGTTCCGGCCGCGCTTCTCCCGCTCTGGTCTGAGGTCTGATGTTCTGATCTTCTCCTGCCGTCACCGCCCCTCCACCGCCTTAACTGCTTTCCTCGAACACGGACCTCTCCTGCCGCCGCCGCACACTTCATTCCTCCGCTGACGGAGCTCTCCTGCCGCCGGCGCACACTTCATTCCTCCGCTGACGGACCTCTCCTGCCGCCGGCGCACACTTCATTCCTCCGCTGACGGACCTCTCCTGCCGCCGGCGCACACTTCATTCCTCCGCTGATGGACCTCTCCTGCTACCGCCTGTAAACCTGGTAAGTGAGATGGAGGGGGTCAAATAACACTTTAAATTTTTTTTTTTAAATACATCGATTCTAAGACGCACCCCGATTTCAGACTTGAAAATTAGACACACACACACCCGTGAAGTGCTTGAAGGGAGGTATTTAGGACCCAGCACCTTCAAAAAGCAGTTCAAGCAACGCCATACCCCTGCTGTTTGCCAGGAAAAGAGACAGACACCCGACAAACTACAAGTGCTGCTGCTTACACAGGTACAGTACAGGGCTCTGTGTTGGTAAAGAGCTTAGCTCTCCAGTTTGTACATGGTACTTAACATAGTGTTCGTTAGTGCGTCATAGAGGAGTTGGGTGTTTTGTTCTTGTTTCTATCAAATTAAAAAGAAGCGCAGGCTCCATAGCATATAACGAGAGAAATCGCTAATCTGGGAGTCATCAACAGGAGTGGAGGGGTCCAAGATAGGGTGGGTGCACCTGAGTACTGCACATGGCAACCTGCAGCTCCTACCACGAGCGGACGTGGCCCCACAGCATCTTACAGGTACCTCAGTTTGGTCTCCCACATCAGTATAAGTGGATCGGCTGTATAGAAAATTAGTCGATTGAAACTTCTGAAGACACAGGACCTCCTCGCACACCCCCGCACGTGACGACGTCACCATGTCTCTATGCGTCAAGTCACGTGACTTCATCGCTCCCCTGAAGTCACGTGCTCTTCTTTTTGTTTTTTGTTCTTCGGTATTTCAGTGGGTGGCTACACCACTTTTAGAAGCTGCAAAGTGCTCCAAAGGATCTGTTTGATTGGAACTTTATCCGTCTCTCTGAACCATCTTGTGGAACTGGTTGGACATTTCCTTATTGGATTTCATGTGACACTTTATTCACTTGTATTTAATTTTATGGTTGTTCATATTACTGATTATTAGTTCAACCCACTAATTGTGCACATTTAGTTATTGTAGCAATATATATAGATACTGTGTGTGTGTAATATATATATATATATATATATATTTATATATTATAGATATATATATTATAGATATATATATTATAGATATAATACACTGTATTATTTGCATATTCAGTCACTTATATTTAATTCTAACTACCTAGCGCTAGCTACTCTGTGTGTTTTTTGTGTAAAAAAAAAATATATATATATATATATATATATATATATATATATATACACACACACTGTATATACAAATGTCACAGAAATACAGTTGAGATTGTGTACAAAGCCAAACATGAAGGATTTGTCATTTTTCCCTAATTACAGGTACAAGTATAACAACATTTTGAGAGCAACTTGCCATCTTTGTGCAAATCACTTCTATATTGGAATAATAACATGTATATGATTGTGTACAGTGAATATACTTATCTGTAATTACACCAATAATATAGGAGTGTGTATAGATCAGGCTGTATTATCGAACAAGAGACAGGGGGTGCCCAATGCTACATCCCATTGACAAAACATATATGATGAAAAGTATAAAGTAAAATACTTCAATAATAATATTAAATACTTGGCTATTTAGTTAAACCCTTTGGCCAAAGCGTCATAACCCTGCATACCAACATCAAGGTATAACCAAATTAATGCAGGTCCTACACTACACTACATTGTGAACCCTTCCTTTTACCTCTGTAAGAGGGGAAGAACCATTATAGGTCTTGTTCCTGCATATACTTTTCATCATATATGTTTTGTCAATGGGATGTAGCATTGGGCACCCCCTGTCTCTTGTTGTATGCAATTGCCACGCTCAGTAGCTCTCTTGTTGACATAAATATATATTGATCATGTGGTGGGTGTGGGAGTTTGAGCTAGCTGGGAATGTGTGTTAATGTATTATCGAACAACCGGTGACCATTTCTTTCACACAATTTCAGAAGTGAGACCAAATTGCACTAGTTTGGTTAACTTGTTAAAGCTGTTGGCAATTTGCTTCGAAGCTTATGATGTTACAAGGGAGGGAACTGAAGCTGGGCGGTAATTGGCAGTCTCGAATTGCAAAGCACCGTATTGTAACTGAACATGTCACATGGATTTCAGGAAATAAATCTTATGGTATTGGTATAAAGGTATACAGTAAACATAATTGCTAATTAAAACCATTTGGACACATACAGCCCTGCTTTGGCAATACATTCTCACATAAAGTTGTATTTTATATATATATAGATATAGATAGGTAGGTAGGTATGTAGATAATGTTCTATATCACATATATAGCACTGTGATCCTACGTCAATTAAATAAACATACATTCTTTATTTTGCATGAATTAAATCATTGCTGCAATTACTTTTTTAGGTTCTACTTGTTCTGGATACAAGAACCCAAGAGACCTTTATTTTAAAAGTAAGTGTTTTTTTAGTAAATGTTATTTATAAACATGGGTAACCCCAACATCTGTATGTATTTAACATCACTTAGGCTGTGTAGCGGGCAAATTCCAAATGCTTTTTTTCGTTTGCAAAGTACTAATTTACACATTTAGATTAGTTATTACTAGACAGAACAAAAAGTAATTGTCCTATGTTTGGTGGTAAGTATTTATAAATAACTACGTTTTGGGCATCTGATCTTGTTTTTACATATTCATAAATACAGTTTTCATTAAAAAAAATTAGAATAGTTGCATGCGGTTCCTGTTACTTCCTTTTAAGGTTCAGTGTTAGATTTTTCTTGTTGCTTCTATGTTGCAAATCACAAAGGGCCATTATCAGACCTTCTGTATTGTAAAAAAAAAAAGTGACAGAACTGGTGACATTGAATGATTATCTTGAGTGAATTGCATTGTCAACACGGTCCTTGACTCCAGCCCAGTTAATTGCCAAATGGGATTCTGATATGCAGATGAAAATAAAACATGGAATAGGGATGTTTGGTGCATGACAGTCCTATTTTGGATATCTGCAAATGTGGCAATGATCTGACTTCAGCACAGCTGAGAAGCAGCTGAAAATGACTGGCTTTTGACTGCCACATCAAGATTTTTAATTAATATGCTGTCTTGTCCCAGGCAGTAGCGCTCTTTCAGAGCTCTAAATATTGTAGTCAAATAAATATTAAACAGGTTTTCAATTGGTAACCAATTTACTAGAGTGAGCCTAGTGTCAATGTGTTACAGCATAACATTGATTGTGATTTATTGTTTTATACTTGCATTGTGTAATGCGTGTATATATTTTGAGAAATGTGTGCCAAATATAGGCTTAGTGACTGATGTTTCATTTTTTTGGGGGCTGAAAACAACACCATATGAATTACTGCTTATCCTATTGTGATTAGAGCTTGGGCTTGTTTTGCAATATATGCAAAAACAAAAAAAAAGGTCGCAAAGCAAAGAACACACAAAGTGTCACTCTGATGACTTAGTTTGAGAGTGAAAGTCTTATAAAAACGTTGACCCATGTAATTGATTTTAATGGTCGCTTTGTGCCATCTCCTGTTCTCTGGATACCTGCCAGATGCCATCAGCGGAGCCTCGGGGGATCGAAAGACATGGAGGAGCAGATGAGTGGTTTCTCCAAAGCCCAGAGTAACTTGGATATATTAGTTTGGTTGATAAACATAAAGGACAGCAGGCTCCAAAGGCAACGGAGGGTACAACTGACCTTTCTGTTCTCTGTCAGGGTCTGAGGAAAAGCAGCGAGTACTGCAGGAACAGAAAGACCATCATCCCCCGCTGTGTGCCCAACATGGTGTGTCTGCACAAGTACATCATCTCGGAGGAGTCTGTATTCCTTGTGCTGCAGCATGCAGAAGGTCGGTTAGTATATCAAAGCTGCTTGCAAATACAGCATTTGGCTAGAATTCGTTGTGTCATCTAATTCACCTGTGTGTTTTTGTTTCTCTACATGCCACGTTAACTATTTGTGCAGTCTGCTTTATGTCAGGATATCACATCAGCCTCTTGAATGCTAAAGAAAATGCGTGTGTGTGCGTGTGTGTAGAGATGGTGCCTACAAAATCTGTCAAGATCAATGTGGTGTTGGAGAGAAGTGGGGTTTGAGGTCTCAGAAGCTTCTGTACAAAACAGTATCACAATGACACTTTGAATATTGAGGCCCCTGTCAGCAGTGAAAGGGTTTACAATGTGAAGAAGGCATCCAGTGTAAAGCAGTACAAATAAAAGTTGTCATTGTTTTGCATTCCTGCTGAAAGTGACAGCTGATGAACTCTTGCCTATGCTACAAATGCTTTTTTTACTCTCCTGAAAAACAAAATGTGAAGTGCTGCTGTAGACTATTCCACATGAGTGTAAGGCGCACAAATTCTCCACTGGCCACTTGACAAATGAGACTACTTTGTTAGGTCTCCCCGATCAAGCTGCATTTTTCTGTGAGGCCGAGAGGAATAATACTTGAGGATACTTATAGCAGAATTTCCCCATCCACCTTAAATAATGCAGGAACACAGAGCTGCTGCAAAACCTAGTGCGAAAGAATGGTGATGCTGGTAATGGATAGCTGATAACTTGGTAACATCGTTAGGCACTGTTAGCGATACAGTATGTTTAACACAGGAACTGCTCTGGCAAAAGCTGTAATATAAGCACCATGCCGCTTCAGCAAAAACACCTTTCCTCGGCTTTGTTAGTCTTTGCCAAGTCAACCTGTTAATGTTGAGTTTGCTGCTAAAACAAGAAATACCAAATTCCCGCTAGACTTCATTAGTAGCTCTCTTTTTCAATAAGTGTAGTTTTGTGCCTAACATTTAACATTCAACTGTAGATTGCTTAACACATACAGCCAGTGGCGACACATATGGACTCAAAGCAGAAATACAGTGGAACACACAATGAAAATGCTTCTGAAGTCCCTTCTTCTGCTCACTCCTCCACATGTATAGAACAGGTGGCAAATAAAGTGGAATTTTTCACACCTATATTGCACTGATTCTAACCGCTTATAATTGCTGCATTTTTTCTTAACCTCTTCATGTAGATTGGCTATGCACACATTACTGTTCCTTTTAGCATTTAAGAGGAAGCAATTTGTATCCTCTTCCAACTTGCCATTTGCTGCTTTCATTTAAGTGTTGGAAAGTGAGGCTGCTTCCATATGGCATTGAGCTGGCACACACGCTGCCTCCGTTACCGATGCCTAGCAGAGAAACGGTAAAATCAGGAAATAAAGTCAACTTGAATTACGCCTGTTTGGTTACGTAATGCATCATGTAGTCCCTTTTACCAGGAGTAGCTATACCCAGCTCACTTCATCTGCCTGGACATCACATAACAAACATTAGTGTGCAGCCTCATTGAGTTAGGGGTTCAGCGTGCCTCTGTGTATTTGCAGCACTGTGAGCTAATGCATCTCTTTGTACATTTATTCATGGATAACATTTTGAGCCACACTTCGTATCGTCGTAATCTTGTATAAGAACAGTGCAGGTTTTACACTTGGCAGAGGTAATCCATTTCAATACATAACTCCCTTGCCGTTAGGGAGCACTTGCTTGCACTTTATCTATCTAATATTGTGTTAACTGCCATTAAGAGTCTGTTACTGTGCTACAGTGGTCCATATTAGCAAACTGTTGTCTTATCAGTATTCTCATAACTTGTAGTGTAAGTAATCTCCGCACTTGTTTTGAATGATTTTTTTTTTGGTTTATTCTGGGCACACAGTCCTGTGTCCCTGTGTGTCCTGAAATGTGATAATCAGAACTGAGCACAACATCTCAAATGAGGTCTCACCAGGAAAATGTATTTCTTTGTTTTACATGCTGCACTCCTGGTAACGCACCTCTCTGTGTTACTGTATTTTGACATGTTTGGAACTGGTATTGGGCTTTTTGTCAGAAACACAGGAACTTTTCCTTCTGAAATGATTGTATTCATGGTACAAATATTATGATGTTTTACTGTATGTGTATGAGGTGCCACTTTCCTCTCACTCTATAGAACGAACGCCAGTCACGCCGTTACCATTTTATAGAAAACATGACCACAGACATTGCAGATTATGGGAATAGTTGTCTTTGCCTGCAAACTATACGGGGCGATTGCCTCAAATTAAACATATGGCTTTTTAGAAGCTAAATCCTTTCATCCATCTCAGGAATGTGAATAAGAGGCATTTTTATGTCAAATGATGACTCTTTTTTGTTAGAATGAATACAATATGGCACTCTTCCTTACACATCATCCAGTGTAATGTAATAAAGGGGTACTGTATGTTTCAATAGAGAACTGTATCCTGTGGCACTCAAACTCAGTGACAAAAGTCAAATAGACATTTAAAGTCTTTTTAATGATTCGGACATGCTGTAATACACAACGTTTCGGAGAAATCCCTTCTTCAGGTGTGAGCACGTACAAGTGACAAATCCGAAACGTTGTGCATTATGTCTGCATCATTAATAAAAACTCATACTTTGACTTGTCACAGAGTTTTTGAGTGCCACAGGATACTGTTCTCGAAGTCTATGGAGCGATTTCTGCAGGGATTCTCACCTTCCTGCTGGAACACCAACCACCATTTTTAAAGGAGTGGAGTGTGCCCGCCGTCTTTGGATCCTTTGGATACTGTACAGACATATCTCAGTTTAAGGACACTCACTTTAAGTACACTAGCGAGTAAGGACATATCGCCCAATAGGCAAACGGCAGCTCACGCATGCGCCTGTCAGCACGTCCTGAACAGCAATACCGGCTCCCTACCTGTACCGAAGCTGTGCGCAAGCGGGGAGACTATAGAGCCTGTTACACATGCGTTATTTACATCAGTTATGCACGTATATGACGATTGCAGTACAGTACATGCATCGATAAGTGGGAAAAAAAGTAGAGCTTCACTTTAAGTACATTTTCGCTTTACATACATGCTCCGGTCCCATTGCGTACGCTAATGCGGAGTATGCCTATATGTTGTATACATTATTACTATTATTGTAATTATTATAGTGTTTTCACATTTCACTTCAGCAGCATCTTTTATTGGAATTTTGCATTTAATGTCAGCAGCTTTGCCACCCAATTCTATGGTATACATTATATATACATGGTATATCTTAGATGGGAGCAATTTGTTCAAGTGGAGATTTTTTACCTTCTCCATACATGTGATCCATAAACTCTCATATTAACCATTGACTTTTTTTAAATGACAAATTGCATTCATTTACCATTGAGAATGAATTTAACATTGAGAAGGAGTGGCTGACTGACTCTCTATACAACGACACCGAGTGGGAATCGGGGGACCTGGTTCTATTCCCGGTGTCAGCTGCTTGTCACTTTATCTCCCTGTGCCTCAGGCACCAAAACATAGGTTGTAAGCTCATTTGGGCAGGGACTGCGTCTGTAAAATTCCTATGTCCTGTGTACCGCTTACTATACAGACATACCCCGGTTTAAGGACACTCACTTTAAGTACACTCGCGAGTAAGGATATCACCCAATAGGCAAATGGCAGCTCACGCATGCGCCTATCAGCACGTCCTGAACAGCAATACCGGCTCCCTACCTGTACCAAAGCTGTGCGCAAGCGGGGAGACTATAGAGCCTGTTACAAATGCGTTATTTACATAAGTTATGCACATATATGAGGATTGCTGTACAGTACATGCATCGATAAGTGGGAAAAAGGTAGTGCTTCACTTTAAGTACATTTTCACTTTACATACACGCTCTGTACCCATTGCGTATGTTAATGTGGGGTATGCCTGTACTGTAATTGTGAAGCACTTTTAGTCCCATTCGGAGAAAAGCTATCAGTATTTTCCTTTGGAAAGAGTCCTGATATAAAAGAACTGTAATGTGCCACAGTGTATGAAAAATCTAATCTACAAGAAGTTACGAATGTGTAAAAATCAAGGAAGAATAGTTTTGTCAAACTAAGAAGTGACCGTTAAAAAGTGAAGTGATAACAAGATGCGTAAATACAACACGATTTAGCACAGCAAAGTCATTGAAACAGCACATCCTGGAGTTGTGTAGCACTGTTAGAATATTGTATTTTGTGCTTCATACTTGCTGATAATAAACCTTTTTCTTATTAATGGTTTATGTTTCCACCTGACCCCTATAAAAAGGATTAACTTAACCGAAGGCTCGTTTTTACATAGGGATGGCGTTAAAAGTTCATATGAACGTAACCTGTCCTGAGCTGTCTATCATATTGAAAAAAGGAAGAATCGGCATGTTCACTTGTGTTTCTTCTCTTAAAACCTCCATCTCAATGCTAAAATGAAAAGCTTCTCTTTGAAATTGGGGCCCTAGTAACATAGCTCCGTGTGTTATTGACACGTTAAAATATACAATACTAGGCACACAAAAACAAAGGGGATTTGCATGTAACGCTAACCATCATAAATGTTGCTATCTGGAAGCTTTTTTCCCCATCTATATCTGTGACAGAGACCATTTATTCAAATATATCACCAATAAGAAGATTGGCATTCACTGGTGTTGTATTTGGGATTAATTGCTGCTTGGCAGAAATATAATTGCTTGGTGTGTAATTAATGCCAAAGTATGATTACAGGCACAGGCATATAACGTCATTTTTTTTTTTTTTAAAGATACTGTTAGATTTTTCAGTTCATTGATGTTTTTTCCCCCCTTATTTTTTCAATATGTTATGGTTATTCTGCATTAATGGTAGATATTTTTTAAGTTAATTGCTAAATAAAATAGGAGCACGTGCTTCTTACCATGTATGTCTTAATGGGATGCTAAACCTATGACTTCTGTTTAAAGTAGGCAAAGAATGTGTAAAGCTAAGTCTGTCAACTGAGGGACCATTTCTAGTGAGGTGCATCTGTTCCTGCAAACATTTACATCATCTACTTTTACGGTAGACGTTATTGACTATGTACTTGACACAGTCCCAGATTTGGAAATGTACTGTAATTGTTAATTTCAATTTAGACGAAGTTTGTCACGTTGCCAAAAAGGAATGCTTTAGAAAAGGTAATCGCAACAAAGAAAAAGTGTGGTGTAAGGTCAAACATTGAGTAACGCTGAAAAATGATGTGTGGGAGAAATGGTATGTTACAGTATATTGACTGGGATTCTATATGCATTTATTGAATAATCATTATATTAAAGAACTGTTTGTTTCTTGTCCTATCACAGATATTCTATACGATGTTTTGTATTTTCATACTTGTGTAAAGTACAACTCGTATGGTATAATAGTACTCATGGATCATATAAACTTTTAGTAGGTAAGTTACTGTAGAATGGACATGTTTCATTCATCTGACATTACCTTTTGTTACCTAAGCAAATGGTTGTTAGATGTTACTGTATATTATAATGCTTATCTTCCACTGCTATCTACTGCTAATTGTGGATAGTGCAGGTATAAAGTAAGGTCAATCTATATTTTAATGTATTTGTACATGATTTCATACTTTCAAGATTAGGGGATGTTCATAACCTCAATGCACACAGATCAAAATAGGAAAATGTATTACATTACTATTTAAAATCTTTACAAAATCATGTAACAATATTGGGCAATTAGGTACTAAGTGTACAGTATGTGATCAAATAGTTATCAGTGTAATCAGAACTTGACAGACAATACAGTACAGGGAATTATAATACGATAAGCGCAACAAAGTCTGAGAATAGGAAAGGAAATCCCTGCCCCGGAGAGCTTACAATCGAAGTGGTATGTTGGGAGAGTTACAGAGACAGCAGGTGAGGGAATAAGTGCAGTAGATGGCAGTGCTTGACATAATGGTTGGTATGAGCGACTGTGGGCGTTGACAGTTGCCTCGAGTCCAAGCTAATGAAAAGCTGCTCGTAAGAGGTGTGTTTAAAGGTGTGTTATAAAAGTGAGGAGAGAGGGTGCTTGGCGTATACGGAGTGTGGGGGAGTTCCACAGCTAAGGGTCAGCGAGGGGAAAAGATTTGAGAGAGAAAGAGAGCTGTAGAGGTGAAAGGGGTGAAGAGGAGACCATTATGGGTAAAACACAGGAGATAAGCAGGGCATAATGAGAGATCAAAGTGAAGGCGCAGATGAGTGCAGAGCCTTAAAGGTAAGGAGGAGAAATTTGTTGGTGATCCGAAATTTGAGGGGAAGCCAGGGGAAGGATTTAAGGAGGAGATGAGCAGAGACAGTTCTGGAAGAAAGTTAAATTATTCTAGCAGCCGAACTTTGGATTGATGGCAAAGGAAAAAGTTGTTAGGCAGGGAGGCCTGTTAGCAATAAATTACAATAATCCAGAGAGGAGAGGATAAGCACATGCATTAGAGTTTTAGCAGTAGATTGGCAGGTCATTACAGTGTGAGCTGTGAATTCAGCTATATTTGCATACATGTAAGTCATTTTAACTTAAAGTTTCTTTTTATTTGATTGTAGGTGGGAAATTATGGTCTTGCTTAAGTAAGTTTTTAAGCAGAAGTACTGAAGGAAGCTTTGATGTCCCTGTTTCTAAAATATCCCATTCAGATGAAGACCTTATGAAAAGTCTAGCTCCTTGTTCAAAAAACAGTATTGACTCCAGGGGAAGCAGTGACAGAAACATGCTCACAGCTCAGCCGTTACATAGTAGTCTTACACTAAGTTCGCAAGATGACAGCAGCATCCCCGAAGAAGGAGGAAGAGAGAGCCCTCTTAAATGGGTTGATTCTGCATCAAGTTCAGAAGAGGAATGCACCACAAGCTATTTAACTTTGTGCAATGAATACGGAAAGGAAAAGATTGAGCCTGACACATTGAGCGAAGAACCTTTGGTCAGACTAGCAGGACACGGGGGCAGTGCCAAAGATTTACAAATATTGCAGAAGCCAATTTCCACAGCATATAACCGCTTTAGCTCTCAGCTAGAGACTGAGCACGAGGCGAGCACTATAACAACAGAGATGTCGGACTCATTAAATAAATCGAAGACCAGTTCAATGGAGTTTTTCAGAATAGACAGTAAGGATAGTACTAGTGACTTTCTAAGTACCGATTTTGTAGAAAAGGTGTATAGCTTGAAATCTGAAACTTTAAAGCCGTATTCCCCATTCCCAGATGATGATGTTGATCCCGAGAGTCTTAATATAGATGCTGGCAAACTGAACATCAACACTCATGATGCCATAAGCAGAAGTCCAAATGACTCGGTACCCGTTATATCTTTTAAAGATGCAGCTTGGGATGATGTTAGCAGCATTGATGAAGGAAGACCAGATCTTTTAGTAAACCTGCCCGGTTCGGAGCAAGTGGAAGAAAATGAAGTAAGCCTGAAAAGCATTCACCTAGAATGTGAAGTTATGGAGACTAAGCTGTTTGAAACCCCTGATGTTTTACAGATGAATAACAGTTTGGAGCAATTGAAGGAACTGCAAGAAAATGTAATCTTGGTTAGAGAACAACCTTTTGGTCATGAATTACACAGCATAACACTAAGTCATGTCAAGGTTATAAATACCACGGTATCATCTGCTAATTTTAACAGTTCGGAGGCAGCGTGCTTGTCCAGTACTTTGGAACCTCAGCTTCTTGGATTGGCCTCTTTCTCCATATTAGATTGTTCTGCCAGAGAAGAGACCTCACAAGGTGTCCTTGGACAATTTTCAGACGTTATAGACTGTTGTGCTCCACAAGAGGGAGTGCTGTTGGCCTGTTCTAATTTGCCCGTAGAGGCACCAACAAACGGGTTGCAGCTTGAGATCAATATCGAGGATACCGATGAAAATGGCGATGGAACCCAAGCATTACGGGAAGAGAACGAGATCCATCGAATATTCCAGGAACTTGATGCAAAATTGTCAGAAGCCTCGCACTTTTTTATTCCAGAGAACTGCATTCAGAGATGGGCTGCTGAAATAGTGCTAGCCCTTGATGCTCTTCACCGAGAAGGAATTGTGTGTCACGATTTGAACCCAAACAACATCTTATTGAATGATAGAGGTCAGGAACTTTTGCAAATGCATTTCTTTTTATTCGCTGTTGCTTCCAATTAACTGAGTAGGCGTTTTATCTTGTAATTAGTATCTTCATTTCCTGTCTCGAGCTTCATTATCAGTGCTGCAAATTCACCCACTGTAATAGCTTCTAGTACTTAATGATGCCATTATTCTTAATGATACTGTTTTTAGCTGGAAAAGGAGTAATTACAGTTCACTTGTACAGAAAATGGAAGGGAAAAATGTTTTGATTTCTCCTGTCGTTTTGTTTTTAGGACACATCCAGCTAACGCATTTTAGCAGGTGGAGTGAGGTTGCAGATTCCTGTGACAGCGACGCCATACAGAGAATGTACTGTGCCCCAGGTTAGATCAATCACCTCAAATATTTCACTTGAAAAGTAGATTAACAGCTTTCATTTCCTCTTGCCGCTCATGTAACATACTTTTTTTTTTTTGGACGTGTTAATGCCTGGCCTGATATTCCAAGTAATTCATGTTCTGTCATTTCATGGTAGATATGGCTCTTAATTGAAACCTTGTTGAATGGTAAATAGTCTTTTGTGCAGTGCTAAATGCCATTGAGTAGTTACAAAGTGTAGAACTTCTTGCTGTTTGTAGTCCTGACTGTTGGTATGCTCATCACATTTCTTTCCTTTCCATCTTGAAAGGAGTTAAGCAAACTTCTGGACGGATGTGAACCATGTTTGTAAAGTATAAATGGAACAGAAGAAAAGGGAGTGTATACAGGCATACCCCGCTTTAAGGACACTCACTTTAAGTACACTCGCGAGTAAGTACATATCGCCCAATAGGCAAACGGCAGCTCACGCATGCGCCTATCAGCACGTCCTGAACAGCAATACCGGCTCCCTACCTGTACCGAAACTGTGCGCAAGCGGGGAGACTATAGAGCCCGTTACACATGCGTTATTTACATCAGTTATGCACGTATATGATGATTGCAGTACAGTACATGCATCGATAAGTGGGGAAAAGGTAGTGCTTCACTTTAAGTACATTTTCGTTTACATACATGCTCCGGTCCCATTGCGTACGTTAATGCGGGGTATGCCTGTATGTATCTGTGTGTAAGGAGATATACGGGGTGTCCATAAATTATTCTCTCCGTTATAAGCCTTATTAAATTCATTATTATAGAAGCTATCTTAAAACTGTCTGCGGTAATTAATAACACAAACGTTGGTTCACAAGAGGTTGAAACGTAGCTTTCATCACGCAAGATATACTTCTTAAAATTTGGAACTAAATCATCTATCGCTTTGATGTTCTGCGTGCTACTAACGGGGCTCCCGTGGAAGTTGACTGAATTTTGGCTTAATAAAGTATTGACTCAATTGTGGTAGTCTACTTCATTAAAACAAAAATGTCTTAAGTTGTGTTATTAATGGCCGAAAACCATTTTAAGATAGCTCCTAAAATAACGAATTTATTAAGGCTTATAATAGGGTGAATAATTTATGGACACACACATATATAAATAGATCTATATATATATATATATATATATATATATATATATATATATATATATATTATTTCTCAAACCGTTGTATGCGTGTCTGTTTGTCCTGTGTCTCCCTGTGTCTAGGGGCATTCATATTGGACCTTTGGCCCGTCACTCCGCCTCAGGCCAATGAGATGGCTCCCTTGGCCCGCCCGCCCCCGCACACCTCTCATTGGCCTGAGGCGGAGTGACGGGCCAAAGGTCCAACACAGACACACACAGACACACACAGACACACACAGACACACACAGACACACACAGACACACACAGACACACACAGACACACACAGACACACACAGACACACACAGACACACAGACACACAGACACACACACACACACACACACACACACACACACACACACACAGACACACACACACACACACACACACAGACACACAGACACACAGACAGACACGCACACACGCACACACAGACACACAGACACACACGCGCGCGCACACGCACACGCACACAGACACACAGACACACGCACACATACATACACATAGACATACATAGACATACATAGACATACACACACACACCTCCCGCCCAGGTAAGTAACTAAACCGCCGCCTCCCCTCTCAAAGCAAAACCCCTGTGCCTCCCACTGCCTCAAACCCCTGTGCCTCCCCTCCCAGCGCAAAACCCCTGTGCCTCCCGCTGCCTCAAACCCCTGTGCCTCCCCTCCCAGCGCAAAACCCCTGTGCCTCCCGCTGCCTAAACCCCTGTGTCTCCCCTCCCAGCGCACACCTCTGCCGCCGGGGCCTCCAACCCCTGCGCGAAACCCCAGTGCCTCCCCTCCCAGCGCAAAACCCCAGTGCCTCCCCTCCCAGCGCAAAACCCCTGTGCCTCCCCTCCCAGCGCAAAACAAAACCCCTGTGCCTCCCCTCCCAGCGCAAAACTCCTGCGCCTCCCCTCCCAGCGCAAAACCCCTGTGCCTCCCCTCCCAGCGCAAAACCCCTGTGCCTCCCGCTGCCTCCAACCCCTGCGCCTCCGCCCCTCCTTCCCGCATTGCCTCCAAGCTCACACCCCGGCCGCTAGAGTCAGTGGGGGAGCGGCCGCACGGGAGCGAGCGCCCGGGACACAGCAGGGGAGCGGACAGCCGGCCGGGGGAGCGGCCACAACACGCTGCCTCCCGCCTCAGATCCGCGTGGGAGCGGGCGGACGGGTCAGGGAGCGGCCGGACGCGTGCACGCGCCCCCGTCTGCAGACGACAACAACAAACGGAAGGATACGGGGGGGGGGGGGGGAAAGACGACCGGCAGACATTGGGGGAAGGGGGAGCAAGCGGCCACATGATACATTAATTGTCACTTACCTCCACCCCCCCTCCACCTCCTGTCACCTCCCCTCTTCACCTCTCCCCTCTTCACCTCTCCCCCTTCACCTCCCCCCACCCCCCTTCCCCTCCCCCCACCCCCTTCCCCTCCCCCCTCCCCTCTCCCCCTCTTCACCTCCCCTCCGCCCCCCCTTCACCTCCCCTCACCGCCCCCCCTTCACCTCCCCTCACCCCCCCTTCACCTCCCCTCACCCCCCCTTTACCTCCCCTCACCCCCCCTTTACCTCCCCTCACCTCCCCTCACCCCCCCTTCACCACTTTTCGGCTGCCCTCCCGCCTCTGCCTTTCGCCCACCCGCCCTTCTGCCTTTCACCCGCCCACCGCTCACACCCCTGCGCCACACAGCCGCCGCACGCACTGAACAGACACCTGCCACACTCGACACACACCCGCCGCCTCTCACCCACCCCACACACTCGACACACACCTGCCGCCTCCTGCCCCTACGCAACAACATCACTGACCAGCTGTCGCCCGCACTTGCCACACACCCGCCGCCTCACACCCTAGCAGGACCCCGACCCACAGCCAGCGCTCACTAACCACGCGCCACCCGTATTGAACACCCACCCGCCGGCTCACACCCCTAGCAGGACACACGCCTCACATTTTTACATCACTTATGTCACCAAAATATACATTGTACTGTGGTGTGTTTACAATAAACCATTTTTATACAATTGTATTGTATGTCTTTATTTATATAGCGCCATTAATGTACATAGCGCTTCACAGTAGTAATACATGGGGTAATCAAATAAACAACAGATAATATAAATAACAGATCATGGGAATAAGTGCTTTAGACATAAAAGTAACATTAAGGAAGAGGAGTCCCTGCCCCGAGGAGCTTACAGTCTAATTGGTAGGTAGGGAGAACATACAGAGACAGTAGGAGGGAGTTCTGGTAAGTGCGTCTGCAGGGGGCCAAGCTTATGTATCGTGTTCAGAATATCCACAGTGCTATTCATATGCTTCTTTAAGCAAGTGTGTCTTAAGGTGGGTCTTAAAGGTGGATATAGAGGGTGCAAGTCGGGTACTGAGGGGAAGGGCATTCCAGAGGTGTGGGGCAGTCAGTGAAAAAGGTTTAAGGCGGGAGAGGGCTTTAGATACAAAGGGTAAAAAGAAGACATCCTTTAGAAGAACGCAAGAGTCTGGATGGTGCATAATGAGAAATTAGGCTAGAGATGTAAGGAGGGGCAGAAGAGTGTAAAGCTTTAAAAGTGAGGAGAAGAATGGAGTGTGAGATGCGGGATTTGATCGGAAGCCAGGAGAGGGATTTCATGAGGGGAGATGCTGAGACAGATCTAGGAAAGAGTAGAGTGATTCTGGCATCAGCATTTAGGATAGATTTTAGGGGAGACAGGTGAGAGGCAGGAAGGCCAGACAGCAGGAGGTTACAGTAATCAAGACTGGAGAGAATGAGGGCCTGAGTCAGAGTTTTAGCAGTCGAGCAACAGAGGAAAGGGCATATCTTAGTTATATTGCGGAGGAAAAAGCGACAAGTTTTAGAAATGTTTTGAATGTGAGGGGCGAATGTGAGAGAGGAGTAGAGTGTGACCCCTAGGCAGCGTGCTTGGGCTACTGGGTGAATGATGGTAGTTCCAACAGTGATGTGGAAGGAGGTAGTAGGGCCAGGTTTGGGAGGAAGTATGAGGAGCTCTGTTTTAGCCATGTTGAGTTTAAGGCGACGGAGGGCCATCCAGGATGATATAGCAGAGAGACATTCAGAAACTTTGGTTTGTACAGCAGGTGTAAGGTCAGGTGTTGAAAAGTATATTTGTGTGTCGTCAGCATAGAGGTGATAATTAAACCCAAAAGATGTTATTAGGTCACCTTGAGAGAGTGTGTACAGAGAAAAGAGAAGAGGTCCCAGGACAGAGCCCTGGGGTACCCCCACAGAGAGATCGATAGAGGAGGAGGAGGTGTTAGCAAAAGAGACACTGAAAGTACGATGGGAGAGGTAGGATGAGATCCAGGATAGAGCTTTGTTCCGAATACCAAGAGTATGGAGAATGTGAAGGAGAAGAGGGTGGTCCACGGTGTCAAATGCTGCAGAAAGGTCGAGTAATATGAGCAGAGTGTAATGACCTCTATCTTTGGCAGCATGGAGGTCATCAGTTATTTTAGTGAGGGCTGTTTCCGTGGAGTGAGCAGTGCGGAAGCCAGATTGTAGAGGGCCTAGGAGAGAATAGGTGTTGAGAAAATGGAGCAAGCGAGAGAATACAAGTCGTTCAAGGAGTTTAGAGGCAAAAGGCAGGAGGGAGACAGGTCGATAGTTAGAAAGACAGGTAGGTTCAAGCTTGCTGTTTTTGAGTAATGGCATGACTGTTGCATGTTTGAAGGAGGATGGAAAGGTTCCAGAGCAGAGGGAGTAGTTAAAATGTGTGTGAGCGTAGGGATTATAGTAGGAGCAAGAGGTTTTAGGAGATGGGAGGGAATGGGGTCAAGAGGGCAAGTGGTCGAGGGAGAAGAGGCGATCAAGAGCGACACATCCTCTGAGACAGTGGAAACAGAGTCAAGGAAGGCAGGAGGAGAGTTAGGAAGAAGTGTAGGATGGGAGGATGAAACAGAGGGGATGTTCTGCCGTATGGATTCCACCTTTTCCTTAAAATAGTCAGCAAAGTCCTGAGCGGAGATGGAGGAAGGAGAGGCAGCTGAGTTTGGTTTGAGTAGAGTATCAAAGACAGAGAACAGTCGGCGTGGGTTAGACTTATGCATGTTGATTAGTGAAGAAAAGTAGGCTTGTTTAGCTTGCGAGAGGGCAGAGTTGAAACAGGATAGCATAAATTTGCAGTGAAGAAAGTCTGCGAGAGTCTTCCTCCAGAGGCGTTCGGAGGAACGCAGCATGCGCGTGTGGGAATTTAGCCAGGGTCTAGGGTTAGAAGGGCGAGTGCGGCAGAGAGAAAGCGGGGCATGTAGATCAAGAGAGGAGGACAAGGCAGAGTTGTAGTTCCTGACCAGGTTGTCAGGGTCTGTAGCAGAGCTGAGAGAGGAGAGGGAGGAGTGTAAAGTGGACTCAAAGTCAGGTAAGTGAATAGAGCGCAGGTTTCTGCAGAAGCGGGGGGTAGATGGAGGTGGAGAAGGGGAGAAGCGAGATAGAGAGAATGAGATGAGGTGATGGTCAGAGAGAGGAAAAGGGGAAATGGAGAAATCAGAGAGAGAGAAGTTTTTAGTGAAAACCAGGTCTAAGTAGTGGCCATCCTTGTGGGTGCTGGCTGCAGTCCACTGTTGAAGGCCAAAAGAAGAGATTAGAGAAAGAAAGCGGGAAGTCCAAGGGAGAGAGGGGTCATCAATGTGGAAATTGAAGTCCCCAAGGAGAAGAACAGGGGAGTCTGAGGAGAGAAAGAAAGAGAGCCATGATTCAAAGTGAGAGAGAAAGGCAGAAGGGGGATGAGTAGAGGTAAGTGGGCGATAGATGACCGCCACATGGACAGGGAGAGGAGAGAAGATCTGGACAGGATGAGCCTCAAAGGAGGGAAAAGCAAGAGAGGGGGGGAATAGGAAGGGTTCGGTAACGGCAGAGAGAGGAGAGCAGGAGCCCCACGCCTCCACCCCTGCCATCATGGCGCGAAGTGTGGGAGAAGGAAAGGCCACCATAAGAGAGGGCAGCTTCCAGAGCAGAGTCAGTCTGAGTGTGCCAGGTCTCAGTTATAGCAAAGAGAAGCAGGGAGTGAGAGAGAAAGAAGTCATGCACAGAGAGGAACTTGCTAGAAAGGGAGCGAGCATTCCAAAGGGCACAGGAGAAAGGGAGAGAGGAGGGAGGGTGACGGGATGGGTATGAGGTTGGAGGGGTTAACACCAGAAGAAGTAGAAGTTGCATGTGAGAGGCGAGGACGAGAGCAAGTAGAAATAAAACAGGGACCAGGATTGGGAGAGATATCCCCAGAAGCAAGGAGGAGAAGCATGGAATGAAAGAGAATGTGTGCGGATGATTTGTAGTGGTGTGTTTTAGTGCAGAGGGTATAGCTGTGTGGTGACAGAGGGCGCAGGTAAGAAAGGAGTTCATGTGAACTGAGAAGTGGGGAAGAAAGGAGAGATGGAGATATATGAATAGAGTTAGAGACATAAGGAGACTGGTGGAAGGAAGTGCATAATTTGAAAATGAGTGAGGTTACAGCAAACACAAAAAATAAAGGTAGCATCACAGCAATAGTTAATTGTTGAGATGTGCAGTCTGGGATAGATGATATCCTCCTTTCCAACGTAGATCAAAAGCAGGAATCAGAAGTAGTAGGTGTTGTCCACTTTTCCACTTCTTTTTGAACTTCCTTTTTAAACTTAATAAATTCTTGAAACATATCTGCTTGGAAGCATGGCTGCAGGCCAATACAACATCGTATTACATTTTCTTCCATCTTTCTTTTCAACATTATTATCCAACCTTTCCAACAAATACTCAACCTATTGTTCCACCATTTATCTTAATATATAAAATCGAAAGGTTGGTACTAGCTGCGGTGAATCTGATTGGTCCTCAGCCTCTGGCCAATCAGTTTGGTGGGTCTGACGTCACCCAACTGCCACTCTGTTCCCCCTCGGCCACACACACACACACACATACACACACACACACACACACTCTCTCTCTCTCTGTCCTCTCCCCCCCCCATCACACTCACCTCCCTCCCCGGCGCTCACTCACCTCCCTTCCCTCAACTCCTTCCCCGGCGCACAGTCACCTCCCTCCCCGGCGCTCAGTCACCTCCCTCCCCGGCGCTCAGTCACCTCCCTCCCCGGCGCTCAGTCACCTCCTTCCCCGGCGCTCACTACCCCCCCCCCCCACGGCGCTCACTTCCCTCCCCCCCCTGGCGCTCACTTTCCTCCCTCCCTGACGCTCACTTCCCTCCCTCCCCGGCGCTCACTTCTCTCCCTCCCCGGCGGGGGGGACAAGCAGTGGGCAGGCAGCCTGCAGCTGCCTCGCGGCGCCGAGTGCCTAAGATGGCGGCGCCCAGAAGGAGCGGTGACATATCTGTGTGTGTGTGTGTGTGTGTGTGACACTGTGTGTGTCACTGTGTGTCACTGTGTGTGTGTGTCACTGTGTGTGTGTGTGTCACTGTGTGTGTGTGTGTCACTGTGTGTGTGTGTGTCACTGTGTGTGTGTGTGTGTGTGTGTGTGTGTGTGTTTGACACTGTGTGTGTGTGACACTGTGTGTGTGTGTCAGACACTGTAGGGTGGGGACCGGAGCTGCGCATGGGGGGGGGAGGAGCCGAGAGGAGTGGGAAGCGGAGAAACATACAGGGGGAGTGGAGAGGAGGGACCCGGAATATTTTAAGCTACCCCCCCCTCCTGTCCACTGTCCCCCCCCACTGTCCACTGTCCCCCCCTCCTGTCCACTGTCCCCCCCCTCCTCTCCACTGTCCCCCCCCCCTCCTGTCCACTGTCCCCCCCTCTGTCCATTGTGTCCCCCCCTCCTGTCCACTGTGTCCCCCCCCCCCTGTCCACTGTTACCCCCACCCCCTCCTAGCGGGAAATTTAACTCACGGGCAACGCCGGGTCTCTCAGCTAGTAAATAATACTACCTATTACGCATTTACATCCCGGGCAACGCCGGGTATATCAGCTTGTGTGTGTGTGTGTGTGTGTGTGTGTATACATATACATACATGCAATATGTTTATATAATATAATATTTTGTGTGTATGTCTGTACAGGTATATGAGGAGACTCATCACACAACATAAAATTATACTTTATAAAAGTTATGGGGAATAATCCCTAACCACTCACAACCTAGTGATTCTCTTAAAAACATACAACAACTTTTATAAAATATCCTTTAATGTTGCGCGATGAGGTCTCATCTGTTTCATTTCTACATAAAACACCTGATGGGAAGAAATTAACAGTCGACAGGAGAGACGTACTACAGTTACCTTTCTATTCAGTGTTTTAAATCCAGGCACTCCATGTGAGTGCATTCTGTACCCCCCTCTCTCCAGCCCCCCTTCCCCCTGTACTCAGAGTCCTATTTTTGCCTAAACGTACTTCACCATTTATTTTACATTTTTATCTCCTCTTTCCCTTCATTGTGGTTGCGCTGTTGTTTTTCTTTTTGGCATACAAAAGAAAACGCTGTAGGCAGAACTGCTCCTCGGACATGATTGAACCTTTCAATAGCGTGGAATTCAAATGACGTATCCTCAAATTGAATGCAATTGACATATTCAGATTCAGCAAGGTACTGCACCGACACACTTTATTCGAGCAAATACCCAGTATGTACCTGGCAGATACCTGGAATGCGCCGCTCCTCACCTCAGACAAGCCCCGTTGCGTTTGCCTTCCCAGCCTGGGTTCATGCCTGGCTGACGGGCGGCTGATCTGTTAAATGATAATGATTAGGATTTAATAGGCTGCAATGCTTCGCGTGTCTACCAGATGGCATAAATTCATGAATTGTAATGCAGTATATATATATATATACTGTGCAGTATTGCAGCCAGCGGGAATAAAATGCTTCAATCCCTGCCTGGAAAATAACCCAATGCACTCGGGCAGAAAACAGTCACAAACCTCAATACACCCGGGTATACCCGAATTCGTGGGACTAGCCGAGCTCGAATAAAGTGTGTCGCCAGTGTACAATATTCACTCTACAACAGTTGCACGATAAACTGGAACAGAGCGTTACATTTTATCAATACTTCCAACTACTACACCATGTCTTGACTAACCATACAATACAAAACATGTTTTCTGAGAGATCCATCCAATTTCTAATATACAATATTTAGTGAGGACCCCAGTAACATTGAATCCGTGATTTTATAACAAGCCGGCTTGTCTTTTTGCTGGAGGTAGAACTTGTGTACTAAATGGCAGGAATAGCGGAGAACTATGGAGAACAACTATCTCTGCTTCACTAATAGAGATTGGGTACAAAACATTTTATAGACCGCTTACCTCTGTTGAAGTTAAATATGCGTGGAGAGAAGGTAGAGCACTGCTGAAAAAAGTAGTGCTGGAGGCGGAGTAGTGAAAATTAAAAATGCTTTAATAGAGATGCATGGTAGCAAAAGCTACATAAAAAGGGTCCTCTAATGCGCGAAATGCATTAGAGGACCCTTTTTATGTAGCTTTTGCTACCATGCATCTCTATTAAAGCATTTTTAATTTTCACTACTCCGCCTCCAGCCCTACTTTTTTCAGCAGTGCTCTACCTTCTCTCCACGCATATTTGATCTACACAACGGATGGATGCAAGCGTATATGGAGCATAAGGGGTCTATCATGTGAGTCATTTATCTGTATTTCTTACATTGTGACTGTGACTATAGGGTATTTGCATGGCTCCAGCCTTTGGTTCAGGACACCATCCCTCTCTATAGTGAATGCACTGGGAGTCCTTTTATATAGGGGCTGTTTTGTGATTTCATTTTGAGGGTGGTTATATGCTTTCTGTCCATATCAGGCTTTATTTGGTGAGCTATATACCCTGTCACATATATACATTTTTTCATTGATTTGACTCAACCCTTGACTCCTGGGCTATATTGCCTTCATTGCACTATTCTGGGAATTAGAAGCACCATACAGAGATTCATTTCTCATCCTTTGCCTCTGTTGAAGTTAGCCAGACAGATGTCTGCTGGAAAATGTGCAGACAAAGAGCAGATGATTTACATTTATGGTGGAGTTACCCCAAAATAAATTCCCAGACAGAGATGCCCCTTTTCACCCTGAAAATGAACTTCTTGGACTTTGGTTAATTGAGGCAGGGAATACTATATTCACGAAAACTTTGATTAAACATCTACTGTTAACTGCCAAAAATAAATTGGCCAAAACATGGAAAGACCATCTCCCTCGAATATGGAGATATGGCAAGAATGGGTTAATTTAATTAGGATAATGGAGAAACTAACTTACTCCCTCAAATATCAACTCCTTAATTTAATACTTGTACCCCTTCTGATGAGTATGAGGGAGGGGTGTAGGGGCAACCGGGGTTGACCAGCTGATCTTGAGCATACCTGGCTCCTTCACATATGTATGATGGGAAACATCAAGGTCTTATACAGTTGTGTGAAAAAGAAAGTACACCCTCTTTGAATTCTATGATTTTACATATCAGGACTTAATAACAAGCACCTGTTCCTTAGCAGGTCTTAAAATTAGGTAAATACAACCTCAGATGAACAACAACACGACATATTATACCATGTCATGATTTATTTAACACAAATAAAGCCAATGGAGAAGCTATGTGTGAAAAACTAAGTAGACCCTTACTGCTTCCATAGGAATTAAGATGCGAAGTAGCAGACGTGCTGCTAATCAAATGCCTTGATTAATTGATCATCAGCAAGTGTGACCACCTCTATAAAAGCCAAGGAGGAAAGACATCAGCAATGATCTTAGAGAAGCAATTGTTGCTGCCCATCAATCTGGGAAGGGTTATAAGGCCATTTCCAAACAATTTAAAGTCCATCATTCTACAGTGAAAAAGATTATTCAAAAGTGGAAAACATTCAAGACAGTTGACAGCGTCCCAGCAAATTCACCCCAACATCAGACCGTGCAATGTTCAGAGAAATTGCGAAAAACCCAGGAGTTACCTCGGACTCTACAGGCCTCAGTTAGCATGTTAAAGTTCATGACAGTACAATTAGAAAGAGACTGAACAAGTATGGTTTGTTTGGAAGGTTTGCCAGGAGAAAGCCTCTTCTCTCTAAAAAGAACATGGCAGCACGGCTTAGGTTTGCAAAGTTGCATCTGAACAAACCACAAGACTTCTGGAACAATGTCCTTTGGACAGACGAGACCAAAGTGGAGATGTTTGGCCATAATACACAGCACCACGTTTGGCGAAAACCAAACACAGTATATCAGCACAAACACCTCATACCAACTGTCAAGCACGGTGGTGGAGGGGTGATGATTTGGGCTT
Organism: Ascaphus truei; assembly: GCF_040206685.1. Lineage (NCBI taxonomy): Eukaryota > Metazoa > Chordata > Amphibia > Anura > Ascaphidae > Ascaphus > Ascaphus truei. The sequence continues at coordinate 44,179,412 of NC_134486.1, read as the reverse complement.
GTTTTGCAGCCACAGGACCTGGGAACCTTGCAGTCATTGTGTCGACCATGAACTCCTCTGTATACCAAAGTATTCTAGAGTCAAATGTGAGTCCATCTGTCCGACAGCTAAAGCTTGGCCGAAATTGGGTCATGCAACAGGACAATGATCCCAAGCACACCAGCAAATCTACAACAGAATGGCTGAAAAAGAAAAGAATCAAGGTGTTGCAATGGCCCAGTCAAAGTTCAGATTGCAACCCGATTGAAATGCTGTGGCTGGACCTTAAGAGAGCTGTGCATAAACAAATGCCCACAAACCTCAATGAACTGAAGCAACGTTGTAAAGAAGAGTGGGCCAAAATTCCTTCACAACAATGTGAAAGACTGGTAAAGTCATACAGAGAACGATTACTTCAAGTTATTGCTGCTAAAGGTGGAACTACAAGCTATTGAATCATAAGGTGTACTTAGTTTTTCACACACGGCTTCTCTATTTTGGCTTTATTTTTGTTAAATAAATCACGACACGGTGTAATATGCCATGTATTGTTCATCTGAGGTTGTATTTACCTAATTTTAAGACCTGCTAAGGAACAGATGATTGTTATTATGTCCTGATATGTAAAACCATAGAATTCAAAGTGGGTGTACTTTCTTTTTCACACAACTGTAGATGGTTGAGAGGGGAATAGGTAGGTGGAAAAAGAAATTGATATTGATTTGCTAATTGTACTCCTATACAATATAACTACTTACACCAAACTCTCTCGGACTTCAATTGCTTTGATTACTTCTTGTTGTTATTGTATGCCCGAGTTTATTGGTTTTATTTTGAGTTTTGTTTCTAGTGGCCTTTATTGTGTTAATTATTGATAACATTGATATAATTAATGCGGTAACATATGGGTACCGCCGTATTCGAAATGCATATTTAGTCTTGTAATTTCTGGTAACACAACTAAATTTGCAATCAAATTTGAATACAAAAATAAATGGAAAAATATTGGGATATTTTGCACTGTACGTAATGTGAACAGGAAAATGTGTACATAAATAGTTTGAACATTAACAACGGAGAAAAGAATCCCTATAGTGAGCGCTCGGCCTCTACTAATAAATAATATCATATTTTAATAATAGAATCATAATCAAAAGAGAAAAAAACATAAGAAATATATTTTCGTTAAAACCTAAAAGACGGAAAGAAGCAAAAAAGTGACACACTGTTGATGCTCATTTGCATATCATTACCCAGAATCCCTGGCTGCAGTGGAAGCATTGTATGCTAAGAGATAATGGGGAAATGCAGGGTTGCACACCTGTCTGGGACATGTGAATGTGCTCACAAGTGCCATTTGTATTTGCTGTAATTATATGAATGCAGTAGTTTGATATTTGGGACAATATTAAGAAAATAAGTAATTTTGTTTTCATATTTACGATATCATATCTTGGTCACATGATATGGACTGCACCAATGTAAAAGCTGAACTTGTGCTGAAAAAAACAATATATAGTTTTCATAGGTATGTATGAAGCTGATCACAGGAATCATACTTAAACCAATGTATACCAAAAGCTAACAAATGTGTGTCACAATGCAGGTGGCAAACACCCGTGGCACCAAAGGGGTTGAAGGAACAGTTTCTCCACCTTTTTTACACCACTAGTTTCATCTCTGGGCACTCCCCGGTTCCCGAGATACTTAACTGTGAAGTTACGGGTTTAAATCTCCCTCAGCAGAAACAAAATGGCTGCCAAGTCTCAGGCCAACAGGAAGCTGCAATATCATCGCTGGGGCTTCCTATTAAGTGGCCATTGATATTGCTTTTAAAAAACTGGGAGTAATACCGGTAAATTCACCAGTACAAGTATCTTGGGAACTGGGAGGACCCTCTGGTTTCAATTCTGTGTTTAAAAATAAATAAATATTGAAGTTGGTTAGGTGTATTGCTCCTTTAAGGCCACTCCCTAAGAACCCAGAACAGGTGTATCATTATGTTTAGTTTTACTATTCAACATGTCTAAGCTTTCATTTTTTTTGTTTTTGTTTTTTTTGTAGTGAAACTGCCAACCATGCCAGCATCATATTTGGCCATATCTCTTTGCATGTATGGTGCTGGGTCATGTGCATAATTTAACTAATTACAGCTGAGACTAACAAAATAGACAGTGTATTTCTATGTGAATGCAATCAAGTGGCCCTTTGTCCTATGTTCACAGCATTGAATCTTGTATGAGGAAACATTGAACAAAACGCTCAAAAATGTATCATGGAGCAAAAAATATTCCATGCAGAAGACCTGTTCATAATTCATTGATTTGCATTAGTGACACTGAATTCAAATTATTTGAATCTCTCTCTGATTATTCCAGAATTTTGGAAGATAAAACAGTGTAATTGCTATACTGCTTCCAATTCTTTTCACTATTCAAAACTGAATAACTGGGACATCCGCCAGTACTGTCCGTTGTGGGAAGTGCACTTTCTCACATGCACCATACAGAGACTTATGAAATATGTTATCTCTTAATATATGTAGTGCAGGGGTGCTCAATGCCAGTCCTCGAGACCCTCTCACAGGTCCGTTTTTCAGGATATCCCTGCTTCAGCACAGTTGGATCAATCAGTCCCTGCTTCAGCACAGGGGGCTCAATCAGAGGCTCAGACTTTGACTGAGCCTCTGATTGAGCCCCCTGTGCTGAATAGGGTTGCCAAGTGTCTGGTTTTGAATCCGGACAGACCAGTATTTTGCCGATCTGTCCAGTAAAAAATGAGAGGTAATACCGGACATGTATGTTCCCTCTCTGGACATGCGAGCAGCGGGAGTGTGAAGGGTAAAGGGAGACCAAAAAGCGCACCAGCACAAACGGAGCAGGAAGAAACCAGGACAAAAAAATTATTAAAAGGGCACTTTAATGTGGCAAAAGACCCATCCAATGCATTTCGAACGTCGCAGCGTTCTTTTTCAAGGATAAAACACAATGTGATAACATCCATTATATACCCTCTTACCTGTGGGCCATTTCGCGCCAAAAATCAGAACCTGATGACGTCATAACAGAGCGACTCAGTGCCGATCTAAGGGCAAAAGGAAGTACCAAAGGCAGTGTGGCCATTTTGGATGTGGGCAAACATAGGAACACAATAACAAAGCTTTATTGACCATTCCAGCAGAACAAAATACATTGCTGCTAACTGGACAAGCATATTTAAACGAAATAAAGCTATATTAAACTAAACTAATGCTTAATAAAGGGTACTATTATATCAAGGAAAAACATGAACAAGGTGGATTAAAAAACTAGCTGTGTTGCAACTAAGTTATATACAAAAAAAAAAAAAAAAGTTAAAAATAAAAACCTCTAGACATGATTAAAAAAATGTGCAAGAAAAGTAAATTTAAAGACATATTACACATACATACTGCATAACACAGATTGTGTACCTAAATCATAGGAACCAGGGAAATACAACCATTATAAAATATGAAGTATTATCCACAAGATACATCAAAGAACAATTTAAGCTTACATATTAGCATGATAAGGCATAGGTTCAAAGGTTATAATGATAAGAATATAATGTCCAATATAATGACAATTGTCTTATTTAATCTGTATTACCAACTAATTACACCATAATACGTCTATCACAAAAATGTTTACAAAAAATGTGTTAGTTGCCAGTCAATGTTCAAGCCCATAGGGAAGCGCGTTTGGAGAGTGAAGATCCAATACGCCTCCCTACGGTCCAGAAGGTTGATATGATCACCTCCTCTAGATTTAGAAATAACTGATTCAATCCCCAAAAAGGAAAAATGATTAATTCCTCCCTGACCACATTCAGTGAAATGTTTTGAGACTGGATGATTAGTGTCTCTCAATTTTATGAGCCTTAAATGCTCTAACATCCTGACCTTAAGGGCTCTAGTCGTCCTCCCCACATACCTCTTGCCACAACCACATGTTATTAGATAAATCACAAATTGACTTTTACAATTTATAAAACTGTTAATTTTAAATTCCTTATTTGGTAATATATTCACACCATGTGGCGGTGGCAAGGCAAACTGGAAAAAACTTTTGGCAGGCTTCATGTGTTTACATGCACTACAAGAGCCACATTTGAAGGAACCCCTAGTGATAAAAGTTTTTTTGAGACCAGAAGATTTGAGTTCACTTGGTGAAACATGAGATCCAATTGTTCTCGCTCTACGATATACAAAAGTAGGACCAGAATCCACATATTTTTTAAGGACAGGGTCCATGGATAAGACATTCCAATGTTTTGAAATTATAGAGTTTACTTTTCCACTTTGTTTACTAAATTGTGAAATAAAAAGAGGACATTTGTTTTTTAATTCTGTCAGTCCATGTGAGTCCTGTTTAATACCAATTGTCTTAACATTGTTAGCAAGGCGAGAATCTCCAATTGGATGTGTGGGCAACAATGATGCTCTGTTTGTGAAGGGTGGCTGGGGGCAGCGTGCCCACTCCTATATCTGATTCAGAAGAAGGCTGCAGCGTCTGGTAACCAGGGCAACGGGCGGCATCATCCCCTCCTCCTCCCAGCCAAGGAGAAGACTAACCAATGGGGTGGCTCAAACGTCATTAAGGAGCATGCACAGCTCCCCCATTTGCATGCTGGGAAATGTAGTTTTCTCCCAGCTTTGCATGTGAGAGAGGAGAGAAGAAACCCACTCTGTCCCTGCCGCCACAGGTAAGATACCAGGAGGGGGAGAGGATGAAAAAGGAGGAGGGTGGTGGTGAGGAAGGAGGAGGAGGGTTGTGGTGAGGGAGGAGGAGGAGGGTGGTGGTGAGGGAGGAGGAGGAGGGTGGTGGTGAGGAAGGAGGAGGGTGGTGGTGAGGGAAAAGGAGGGTGGTGGTGAGGAAGGAAGAGGGTGGTGGTGAGGGGTGAGGATGAAGGGGGTGGGAGGGAGTATGAGGGTATTGCAACAATCTTGGAAGTTGTGGGAGAGAAGCATTAAGATCAGTATAGCTCGCCATGTATGACTGCAGGTATGTTATTTATAAATTATCTGACCGTTACGTCTTTTTTTCTAAATGTCACTCCACGTATGCACCAATTTGCTCCATTTCATATTTTATTTCGTAAAAAAATGCTGGGTGGGCCCTCCATCCCCAAACCTCTCCCAGAATTTTTAATGAAATAGAATATGAAATGGTGCAAATTGGTGCATACGTGGTGTGACATTTACAGAAAATTACGTAACGGTCTGAGAATTGATGAATAACACCTCCCCACCGACTTTTCCAGCGCGCCACATTTTTCACCATTGTGTCCAGTATTTTTTGAGAAGCCACCTGGCAACCCTAGTGCTGAAGCTGAGATATCCTTAAAACCTGACCTGTTGGGGGGCGGGGGGAGGGGGTGTCTTGAGGACCCCTGGTGTAGAGTAACAGCAGGCATAACAAATATTGTAAGAGCTTTAGTAAACATGTTTTCTTGAAGCGTGGATCTCTGAAGTACAGGCTCTGAGCATCACAGCCTTCTCTCGACCACTCTAGCGCTGTTGTTACTATTGACAGAAGCTCTGTGTTTCTGTAAGTTGTAAGGAAACTGTGTTCCAGCACCTAATGTTGTTGTTCAGCAAGAAATGTCATATAGCGATTATGAAACTACATTAGGAATAGGGCTGGAACACTGGGAGAACATAAATGCCTTTTTTTTCAACCACATTTCTTCTTCCTTCCTATTATTATTATTTATTTTTTTTAAAGATTATTTATTGGAATATACATAGCAAAAGAAGGGATCGGGTAGAGCCACTTGGATGCCCCTAGGAAAAGGGGACTGTGTGGGAAAAAAAAGGGAATACTGGGGACTAAAAGCAAATATCCTAGTCCGGGAAAAGCATACTGTAACAAAAGAGGGAGCCAGCACACCAATCAAAAAGAAGATAAAGTTAATGCAAAAAGATCATTTAATGACTAAAAAAAGTAATTGGTACCATTACTTTTTTTTAGTCATTAAATGATTTTATTGCATTAACTTTGCCTTCTTTTTGATTGGTGTGCTTGGCTCCCTCTTTTGATTGGAATATACATATAATTTTTATTTTAATTTTTTTAGGGATCTGGCACCTTTTTTCTTACAAAAACATTATCGCCTAAAACTAAACGCTAAATAAGTAACTCCCCTTTTGCGCTCCCCCTTAAGGCAGGGGAGCGCAAACTTTTTCAGCTGCGCCCCCCTGCCTGCTCCACCTTGTTCTCGTGCTCCCCTCCCCCCACACAACTTGCTCAGTGGCATCAAATGACACAGCGGGGTCACGTCACGTCACCCCGTTACTATGGAGATGGACGTGTGATGGCAACTCGTCCCTGCAGCTCTTCAGAATCCGGGTAAGTTAGTTGCAGAGGCCTCACGCGATCCCCCGGCATGGGCACCGCTGTCTTAAGGCTTAAGGGCCTGTTGTAGTAGCTCCGAATTGTGATAAATCGCTTCTAAAGTACAAAGTACACTGTAGAAGCAATTTTGCATGTTTTGCTATTCTGTAAGCCATTTTTGCTGTGAAACAGGATTTTTTTGTTTTAAGAATTTTCATACTGGCAGTGCAAATCTGGGCGGAATGACCAAAATCGCATTTTTTGCAAACTTGTATTCTAGTATCTCTGAAAAGTGCAAAAGGCTAAATCGCTTAACAACTTTTTGCATTTTTTTCTCGCAGGCGAGATAGGAATTGTGTTTCAGAGGAGGGAGGAGGACTTCCTAACTTAATAGGATCTTCAGTTTTATCTATGTCCCCTCAAACCTCTCTCCAAATAAATTAGGGCGAGATGCTTGTGCTGAAAAATGAACATACCTGAGGTACCATAGGAGATATATGCTAATGTCTATACAAAGTATATTTCTAGACCAGTTTCTGAATGTCTCTCTGCTATATCATCCTGGATGGCCACCCGCCGACTGAAACTTAACATGGCAAAAACAGAGCTCCTTATACTTCCTCCCAAACCTGGCCCTACTACCTCCTTTCACATTACTGCTGGAAATACGATCATTCACCCAGTAGCCCAAGCACGCTGCCTAGGGGTCACACTCGATTCACCCCTCAAATTCACCCCATATCTAAAACCTGTCGCTTTTTCCTCCGCAATATAACAAAGATAAACCCTTTCCTCTGTAGCTCGACTGCTAAAACTCTGACTCAGGCTCTCATTCTCTCACGCCTCGATTACTGTAACCTCCTGCTGTCCGGCCTTCCTGCCTCTCACCTGTCTCCCCTACAATCTATCCTAAACGCTGCTGCCAGAATCGCTCTACTATTTCATCAGTGTCTCCTCTGCTGAAATCCCTCTCCTGGCTTCCTATCAAATCCCGCATCTCGCACTCAATTCTTCTCCTCACTTTTAAAGCTTTACACTCTTCTGCCCCTCCTTACATCTCAGCCCTAATTTCTCGCTATGCACCATCCCGACTCTTGCGTTCTGCTCAAGGACGTATTCTCTCTACCCCCTTTGTATATAAAGCCCTCTCCCGCCTTAAACCTTTCTCACTTTCTGCCCCACACCTCTGGAATGCCCTTCCCCTCAATACCCGACTAGCACCCTCTCTATCCACCTTTAAGACCCACCTTAAGACACATGTGCTTAAAGAAGCATACGAGTAACACCATGGCTAATACTATACACGATACATACAGTAAAGCTTGGCCCCCTGCAGACGCACTTACCTGAATGCCCTCCTACTGTCTCTGTACATTCTCCCCACCAATTAGATTGTAAGCTCCTCGGAGCAGGATTCCTCTTCTGAAATGTTACTTTTATGTCTGAAGCACTTATTCCCATGATCTGTTATTTGTATTATTTGTTAGTTATATGATTGTCATGTGTATTACTAATGTGAAGCGCTATGTGCACTAATGGCGCTATATAAATAAAGACATACATACATATTTAAATGAGTGACACCTAAAATATATCCTTAAGACAAATCAGTCTAAAGGCCCTTGTGATGAAGGGGGTACCAGTGTCAGAACGAAGCATATTAGAACACACAACCCTGCCATCCAGGGTTGTTATAAATGTGATCTGAAAAGTATTCATATCATCCAAATTGAAGAAAGAACACCATACAAAGGAACTTATTAACTGTAATACACCATTTTTGGTATATTTGATCACATGTTCCTGCAATAAACAATACTGTATGTGGGACCTACGATCAGACCACTGAAAACACGCTCTCTGGAACACTGGAAGAGTATCCTGGCCGGTTTCAAACAGCATGGACTCTCAAAACGATTTTTTTTTTTTTGTTTAGAAGATCACCGTAAAGAAACCCCAGGATTACAAATTAAAGGTATCGAATTTGTAATTACAGATATGAGAGGAGGTGATCGATTACTCCAAATACATAAAAGAGAGTCCTATTAGATACATGAACTGAGAACACTTCAACCACATGGACTCAATCTAGATATAGATTTGGCGTTCATTTTCTCTAAATATTCCACTTTGTATTCTGACATTTTTAATAACCACTTTTTATTATAAATTAGCCATTTGAGTACTTTTTTCGCAAATTTATTTAGTAATGGGATATATTAAAGCCATTTATATACTATGTACCCAAATACAGATGATATATATCTATATATTTGATATATGTGTAGATTTTGTTATATTTTATCATTTTAACATTTTACTATGCTTCATCACCTCAGGCATTACCGCTAATTTAATGATAGAGCAATTTTCTTGTTTCTCCCCATCACCCAAGTCTGGTTTCCTCCTCTACCCTGCCCTTCCCCCCTCCCTTTGCCTTTAATCATGTTGCCTATTTTTACTGTTTGTTTCAGTACAACATTATACGCATTCAGTGTCAGATTATAAAAAAGTTGCTGCGCTTAGGCACTTACATGGTGCAACTCATCCTCCAGAGATGCACTGTCCTGTTGCCTTGGCGGCAAGCGCCATTGGCGCATGCGGCCCTCAAATTTTGCTGCCCTTTACCTGGTGGCCTAGTGGGAAATCCGCCACTGTATGCATTTAAATGTCACTATTTTTTTATATATGCCAATAGTTAATTGACTTTACTGCATACACTTGATTCTTCACTTTACTCAATGTGTAATGCAGCATTCATCATTCATTTAACTTCCCCTGCATCACTAGAACTGCCGATAGTGGTCTGACATGGATTCCTGCAGACCCCTTCACGTCTCTCTCTGCTCCCAAGAGGTAGTTCCCCTCATGATCTGAGGCTTCAAGACACCAAAGGAATAAGATTTAACGATCAGTTAGCTCCAGCATGAGCAGCATGCTAACGCCAGTCCCATTTACCATCGGTTCCTGTACACCAGAGCCCATGAGTGTGGAGCTGCACAGAATTGTTCACATTGAACCACACAGAACTTTATTTACAGATAGGCATTATCTAACTACTTACATTGTGAGGGGTTTTATTCTTTTTTCCTATATGCTTGATTCAACTGTAATAGATGTACTGCACCATGAGGTGTCTCTCTGTTGCGCTTCTTTCTTAGATGCCTTACCTGTATATTGATGGGAGGAAAGGAAGTTGTTTCTCCTAAGAGGCTGCATGAGAACACTTTATACAGCACTTGACCTTTAGGGCATTGCTCCATCAGAACATTGGTTGCTATTTCTTTGCTTCATGCATTTGACATGGTGTAACATTTGAAATGTCTGGACTTTGTATTGTATAGGTTTCTGTTTTTTACACTATAATAACATTGTTACATGTCTCATATAGATAGTGTTTGCACTGTATATTCCCTTTCTGTGTTTGTGTTACCACTGAGAGTTCCTCAAGGTGTGTTGAGCGCAGTTCGTTATTGTTCCACATTTATATCGATATATCTATATATCTGCAAGTCTGCAACCCTGCCTTTCACCATTATCTCTTAGCATGCCAGCGATTCTGTGAAATGATAAAGAAAACAAGACTTGAAGATGAACATGAAGTGTAATGCAATATTTGTGAAACAAAATGTTCGGTTGCCCATGGGATGTCTGTCTGATTTTAACGATCGCATCAAATCCAACAAGCATCAGAGAGCTCTGAATGCAGCCAGCTCAAGCCAAACAGTTACGCATTTTTTTAAGAGTCAGGAAAAACCACAGCTTTAGGTCTTCAGACCACATCTCCGTTTACAAAAGCCATGTATAACAAAAAATACTGCTGTGCCCGCACGGAAACTGAAGCCATACTTAAACGTCCTACCTCCGATTGTAGAAAAAGAAGTTAAAGCTGATTTGTGTGAGTACAATTTTGTATCCTTATCCACAGACGCCTCCAATCATAAGGATGTCAAATTGATTCCTGTCTTGGTTAAATATTTTAAGCCGTGCGAAGACACTCGCAGCTCATGGGACTTGAAGACCTCCCAGGAGAAACCGCTAAATTAATGGCCAATCATTTACAAGAAGTTACTGATCGGAATAACATAACAGATAAAATTATTGCTTTTGGTTCAGATAACACAAATAGCATGATGGGCGGATCAAAGCAGGGAGGCCAAAACAATGTGTTGAAGCTATTGAAAGTAAGTATTGGCACTGATGTGATAGAAATAGATGGTGCTGCACACATAATTCACAATGCAGATCAAACAGCAGTTGATCAACTTCCTTATGACATGGAGGCAATGGTTGTGAAGATATACAAGTATTTTTATATTTATACTGTCCTAGTGGAGACACTGAAAGAATTGTGTCTATTTGCTGAGAGCACAAGCAAATACTCGAATACAGCAGTACGTGTTGGCTGGCACTATTACCAGCCACCAAAAGAATACTTGCCTTTATCCTGGTTTACAACATTTTTTTTCTCTCTGAAAACGCATGTCCAGCTGTTATTCGTACATCTTTTGAAGACCCTACAACTGAACTACAGTATGGTTACAGTTCTCACTCTATCAACTGAACATATTTAATGACATCCTATTCAAAATTGAAAGGCTGATATGAAAAATAAGCTGACAGAACGTAAAGAACACAACGTTTGTGGGCATGAAGGTGCCTGCGATGGTTGAAGCAACGGATACACCATCGGGATGTAACCCGGCTGTGAGACGCGGCTGATTGTGTGACTTCTAACCACGAGAACCGAGCCCCATTCCGGCAGACGCAAGACAGGAGGCTGCTACTTATGTCCATTGCGCAAGTCCTAGAGAATTGTTGTAAGTGACCTGATTTTAGCACGTTTAATAAAACCTTATACCATTTACACTATGGAGCCCGCGCTGTCCCTTTTTGTTTTTTAGAAGTATCAAGGAAGGTGGTTGATCCGGTGGATAGCTACTTGGGAGTTCCAGTGGTTCTATTTCCATTTTTTGAGGTTTTATCTACATTTTTATTTTTGGCTTTCCCTTGTTCCTTGTGTTTCTTCTTCCCTTTCCTGTCCCTTTTTCCTTGTCTTATATGTTGTTTGTTACATATTGTTTTCCAATTTGCACTCTTTCAAACAGTGTCTCTCAAGTCCTAATATTAGCAAGGATTGTATTTATTCTTTTACTACAAACTGGCTAATTTTATCATTCTTTATTATATTCTTATACAACTATTATTGACTAGGTTAATTTTATTGTTTTGTGTGTGTATATATATATACATATATATATATATATATATATATATATATATATATATATATATATATATATATATATAAAAAATAAAAAGATCACTTGTGAGCACATTTACATGGTTTGCAACCCTGCCTTTCACCATTATCACCTAGCATACAGTGCTTCCACTGCAGCAAGGAATTCTGGGAAATGACATGAAATGACATGCAAATGAGCACTCAGTGTCACCTTTTGCCTGAAAACCATTTTACATGGAACCCATATAAGCCATCTGCTGGTAATATTTGTAAAATGTGTGTTAGCACTGCAATAACAATATATTGGTATATAAAAAAAATATATATATACAATTTATATACCAATATATTGTTATTGCGATCTATAGTTTGAAAAGGAGCAGTGCTTACACACATTTTACAAATATTACCAGCAGATGGCAGTCTGCTACTGTTTTTTTTTTTTTAGTCGTTCATGTAGTGAGTGCTACTGTACATTCTGGTGGGCATTACAGCAAGTGTGAGTATAAAGGGTTCACTTTGAATTATTTGCAGACCAAAAATGTGCCCCACTCTAAAACTTTTGGGCCTCCATTGCACACTTTGCAAAGTGCTTGAAATCTGTACTATTCTCTGGTGCATTCGAATCGAAGTTAAACCCTGAAATATAGCCGCTCATGTAACCTAACTGTTTCCCCGGCACTTTAAAGTCCTGCCTGAGTCTTACTTTGATAAATATCCAAACCAAATCATTCCTGTCCACCCAACCCACGGGGAAACGAGAACTTATAAATCATTCAATGTCCATAAAATCAGTGACACAGCCTGAAAGAAAGACTTTGTATTTTTGCCAGCGACAATTGCTGTTCATTTTAAATCCGAAATGCACAAACAGGCGAATTATGATCTGACATTGCTTTTGTTGCAGTCAAACCGGTGACAACCTCTCTGTTTTCTAAATAAATGAAGAGCATGTAAGCAGCTGATGTTTTAGAGAGAAGTAAAGTTTGTCACAAGGTTATGATGCAAATGATTCACTTCTGTTCAAACAACCCTTTGCTCCCTCTATCCCCTGGGACATCTTATCACACATTTGTCTTCAAAACATCATCCACCTGCCCTGCACTTTCTAATGTCTGCAATATATCTTTTATCTCTTGGTAACATGCCTTGGTATTCATGAAAAAAAAAAAAAAAAGTTTCCAGTAACCAATTCACTTTCAACAGACAGTTGAGCAAGTTCCATACAAGCAGGGGGTCCTTAACCTGTTATATAAATAAGTAAAACACATACAGACCTGCAAGTCAACATGTTTAGAAGCAATAAAGGGAGCACAGCAGACGGGTTCAGTTTTGAAATGCAAACGATTTGGCTTCAGTTGCTTAAATGTAGCTCTTCCAAATGTGGAATGCTAGATATAGGAAAATGGTTTTAAACTAAAGTTGAAGTAATTGCTTTTAAATATAACACTGTATATATTCACAATTTACTTAAGTTTTTTTTTACACAAATGTTTCTTTCTCACGACCCAAACCAGAAATGTCTGTGTTTGGTTGTGTGTATAGATGGTCCAGGCAGGAATATGGTGCTCAAAGAGTATGAAAAACATATATATTCTCTTAGCATTAAGACAAAAATAGGAGGTATCCCATCAGATGATCATAAAGTATGAAATGACATCATTTTTTGTAAAACCCTTCCGTCTCTCCCCCCTTTGAATCGCAAACACATTCAGACTGATTGCTGCGCTTCTGCATAAGGGAGTCTTTGTAAAAATATTTCAGTGATCCCTTGTTTTAATATATCTCATATTCATACTAGTACAGTATCACTGAGTGTTTCTGTAAGAAATGGACTAAGATAGTTACGCTCAAGATTTTAACCTCTTTGCTGCAATAGGTTCCAGGAACACATAACTTGGATCAGGGGTTCTGAACTCCAGTCCTCAAGACCCCCAACAAGTCAGGTTTTCAGGATATCCCATGTAAAGCACAGGTGGTGCAGTATTCTATTGAGCCACCTGTGCTGAAGCAGAGATATCCTTAAAATCTGACCTGTTGGAGGGTCTTGAGGATGGAGTTGAGGATTCCTGACTTAGATGATTGTGAGGCATCATTAGTCCAACAAAAGTAGAGAAACATACATAGCTCATATACTTGAATTCAGTGTCCCTAAAGAAATGCAAAACATGAATTCTTCACAAGATTCAGACTGGAGGTGTCTCTGTCTGTCTGTCTGTCTGTCTGTCTGTCTGTCTGTCTGTCTGTCTGTCTGTCTGTCTGTCTGTCTGTCTGTCTAAGACATGCAAATGAGGACACCGTAATATTTTCATTTGCTATATGCTTCACGGTGGAGGGTTTTTTTTGTCACTGTTTTTTACCCACCATAACTTAATTAATGATATATATATATATGTATATATATATAATACACTGTGTATATGTATGTATATATGTGTGTGTATACCCAATGACACCATACAAAGATTACGTTTTATTATCACTAATTTTACAGAAATTTGTTTGCAAAAAAATAAAATAAAAAAGATGTCACAACTGCATGTTTATGACAAAATACCAGTTTATTATGAATCTCAGATTAATAGACCTACACCTTTTTGTGCTCTCGCATTAAAATAATAAATTGGGAAACGACTTTCTTCACAAACCTAATATCTTTTAACATCCACTTCATAAGATTTATCCACAAACTGAAGTGCTAATTACATTGAATTGGGGAAATTGGGGAATAACAGGCACATGGTTTTAAGGTAAATCTGGGCTGGTGGAGGCTCTGATTGCAGTGGGCTGTCTGTTTACAGAAAGAGGAGCCAAGTTAGAAAAGCAATTGTAGAAATCTTCTGAAGCCAGAGGCTTTACTGTTGTAGTGTATTTGAAGCAGTAAATATATGGTCTTGTATCCAATTTCTGAGTAATGGTCACCCAGGCTAGGTTTTACATCTCTCACGTCTGTACATTTTCTCCGTGAACAATTAACCCATTACACTCTGGCTGCACCTGTGTTTTGTTTTCCTTTAAGCTGCATAGCCTGTATACCCAGGAGTTTCTTCTCTCCACCGCCCTGAAGGTGATGAGAAGAAAAGTTATTTTACTTACATTGGAACTTTGTATTTGAGATAAAAAAAATTTAGCAATTATATTTTAATTTTCATACATTTAAATGCTTATTTCAAGTATCCTAAAGTTGGCCAACAATTCCATATAGACGTTATCACAGTTAATTGTATTTAGCACTTAAGCGTACTGTCAGGAAGGCCCCACACGTAGGAATTTGGCACCCCTGTAATGATGGGTTATTCCTGTACCGTATTGTTGGAAGTTTAGAATCCTTAGGTAATTGAACAACCCGGGTTACTAATAAGCTTCTTACACATGGATATCAAATGTAAACATATTTTGGTACACATAAATTAAATGTTTTTTTTTTTTTTTTGCCAGACAAAATATATTGCTTCTCTTTTTGCATTTAATCATTATTCTGCGGGTGGGTGTCCATCATGATTTTTGCTACAGTATATCGTGTTTTGAGACCAGTTGCCTGGAGGTGCATAACTAAGGCTACGCTTATAGTGCAGACGGTGACGTCAGACTGCGGTCGCTGGAAAAATCAAATTGAGATTACTTCCAGCGATCGCGACCAAGCCGTCGCATCGCGCTTTCTAGAAGCGCTCGCGACGGCGACAATGAACTTGTTTTGACGTTGTGTCACTGTCGCCGTACAAGCGCAGCCTAATGTTGTAAATAAAATCCTTTCAAACTATTAACGCAATGGGAGAGTAGTTGAACATAGTGTCCTGGCTTTAAGTTATCTTCGTTTTGGGTATGTAAGTATTGATCCTTTCTCTTGTTGACACAACAATCTCTGAAAGGAAGCTCGCTTTGCTATTATGCCCTCATAAGGAAGAACATGCCACACTGGTTCCTTCCACACATGTATTTCCTTAGGTGTACAGCGAACGTCGTCCTTCCAAAGAGGATGTTGTGGGTAAAATGATACAACACGTTGATAATTACTTCAGACTGAAGCTTCCTATTTTTCCAACCTTCATTTTGCATATTGACGTTTAGTCACGATATGAGGTGTGTGTTTACAAAAATAATACCTTTGTTAATTAGACTTTTTTTTAACCTCTGTATTGCCAAATGGACCTTCTCTATACACAATCTCCACATTTCATACATTGCAGCAGTCAACTGCAGTTTGATGAGCCATTTAATCTGCAATCCCTTCTGACATCTAAACCAGGGGCACTCAACTCCTGTCCTCAAGCTCCCCCCAACAGGTCAGGTTTTCAGGATATCCCAGCTTTAGCGTAACTGGTGCAATGAGTCCCTGCTTCAGCACAGGTGGCTCAATCAGAGGCTCAGTTGACTGTGCTAAAGCTAAAGCTGGGATATCCTGAACACCTAACCTGTTGGGAGGGGGTTGGGGGGGACCTGAGGACTGCCGTTGAGCACCACCATCTAACATTGTAACCACAGTCCCCCACGTATGTGTGAATACATACAGTATATAAAATATATAAAAATGTTCATTATTTTGTTCTCTGAAGCTGGAGGCTGAGGTGAAATGTGAGCAAGTATTTCAGGATCGGGTAGCAGATTCCGAACACGGCTTGTACAGCATGGGTGTTCCTAAACGTTTGGGATTGACACAAGAGTATACTAAATATAAAAGAAATCAAATTATTTAATCGGGTCTGAGGTTTTACAAAATAGAAAAAAGGCAAAATAGGTGGTTCTTATCGGGTGTCGGTTTCTATGTATCAGTGAAGTATGGAGGCAATTAATTTTTTAAAGAATTTAAACGGTCAAACAAAAGTAAAGGCGCCCTACAATCTGTAAACATTTTAAGCCTCCAACAACAATAGGTAGTTGCTCTATAAGTTAATGTTTTAGGAGACCTGTCTTTTACAATTTTAAGAGATGTCACGTTGTGCTGATTCGGTGATAGAACCGTGAAGTGAATCATCGGAATTCTCCTTGAGATGACATCACTTTTAATAGTAAGAGACAGGCCTCCCAACAACAATTAATATATAAGAAAGCCAGGTCATTAACACCTTTAAGGCTGTAGTGGCAAATAATGTAACAAAGACATAATCTGTGATATTTGATTTAAGAGGCAGAGAGAGAGAGAGAGAGAGAGAGAGAGAAAGAAAGAGAGAGAGAGAGAAATATGTATGTGTATTCATTTAGTAGACCTTTAACAAGCCTCCTCATATTGTATGTGTAGATTAAAGTTTTTAGTTGGGTTGCTGAGCCATGATCTGCAAATGTTTTTTTACTGTATCATCACATTACAATATGTAAACATATTCTGTTAAAATTGGCCACTATAGTGCTACCTTCTTGGCCACTTATGGTAAAACATGGCAGCATACACAACAACTGTTCTGTTGTAATTTACATTGTAATGAGGTTTGTGCAGTGAGAAGAGGCGGCGTTCTAAACAGGAACCAGCTGCTTAAATGTATATCTAGAAATATATATAATAATAATTGTTTGTTCTTGTATAGCGCTGCTAGTTTTACATAGCGCTTTGCAGATACATTTTGCCGACACAGTTCCTGCCCCGTGGGGCTTGCAATCTATATTTTTTTTTGGTGCCTGAGGCACAGGGAGATAAAGTGACTTGCCCAAAGTCACAAGCAGCAGACACCAGAAATTGAACCAGGTTCCCCTGCTTCAAACTAGTGCCAGTCAGTGTCTTTACTCACTGAGCCGATCCTTCTCCTGAATTTGGCATAGCTGCACTTAGTGAAAAATGGACCTGAGTCTTACTGTGTATTGTTTCATGAGATACACTGGTCCCATTTTTCCTTGCGTATGCAGTTTCCATTATTGAAGTGAAACTTCTTTAGTGGCACCTCATTCGAACTGGGGCAAAAATGGATTGTGGAGACAGAAATGAAACGGATGTGACGTCAGTGCTGGCAGTTGAGGCCGGGCTGTGTTCTGGCTCAGCCCGACCCCAACACTGACA